>NW_009260026.1:3729061-3765771 GCF_000687185.1 Egretta garzetta | reverse complement strand
CACCATCCCCACCCCACCCCGTGGCTCCACACCCCGGCAGGCAGCAGAGGGTCTGGAGCACAGCAGCCATGGGAAGTGATCTCCCCCACAAGGGGAGCAGGCAGCCACCCCAGCCACTCCAAGTCATCCCCGAGATGCCACAGCAATGAGAACATGATGACCAGGTTAGACAGGGAAGGAAGGGAAAACAATCAGTTTGATGCGCATGGCAAAAGTCTGCAACACCAGCACTTGTGCATGAAACTGAGCCAGGTGGAAACATGAACAGATGCTTGCAAGAAGGCAGACAAGCACTTTAACACCATTGCTAATAAAGAGTGAAGCAGAGGCAGGGAGGTTAAGTAGTTTACTTAAGCTATGGAGCAGAGCCTAGTTAGGCATCCTAGAGCTGGGCTGAAGCCACCATTAGACCAGCAGATTTCAAATAATCCTTCCCACAAACTTCTTCTGTGGAGATATTTCTGAACAATACCAGGGAACATTCCATCATAAATTGTGCTGTGTTCCAGTTTCCACATTATATCCATGATGTAACTCAGTAACACTTTGTCCCATCAAGCCCAACAACAATAGATTTAATCAGAACATTTGTCTCAGAGAGACAATGGGGAGTTCTGATTAATCTGGCACCAAACTCTGGCAGTTGCCTATAAGTGACTTTTTTTCCCCCCCTTTCTAAATGCTTGCCCTTGGCGGCTCTTCAGTATGCAATATGCCAAGCCTGCAGGCTGCCAGGAGAGCTGTGAAAGTGTCCTATGCCATTTGACATGCAAAGAACATACTTCATTTTAGAAATGTAACATTTCTGCAGAAACACAAGGAGGAAGACGTCATTTCCCAGACATCCCACCAGCCAACCACACAAGCATCAAGGACATCAGACCACAGTCAGTCTTTAGGCCTTGCTGGTGGAAACCAAACTGCAACCACTGAGAACCCAAAAGAAGGGAGTGGACAAGGGTAACACTGCATAACTTCTCTGCAATGGGTTGGTTGGTTCCTTTTGCACCTCTGCTACTTTTCAAGCAGCTCAGACCACAAAAACCCTGTGGGTTGCTGCAGAGTAGAGAAGCCCCTCACACAGAGTAGGTGCAGATAGGAACCCAGATGAGAAGTCAAAATACAGGTTTACTCAAATATGGTGATTGACAGACATCACAGTCAGTCAAACAGGAGCATATCTACAGCCAAATGTGTTCACAAACAAAGGCAGGGCTCAATTCTGGTTCTGTGCATATTTCTGCAGAGATTGGGATTGTGGTAGGACAGTGCAACCAAGATGACAAGCAGTCCTAACAACTTGCGTGGCTCTTGGTAATGCTGGCAGTAAGCTGCACTGCTGCATCCAAGCAGCAAGTGGCACCAAGCAGTCCCCTCAGGCCTGCAGGGTGGGATAATTTTTTTTCCAATTTAGTCTTAGGGGATATCCTGTTTTGTCCCCTCCCACAGCCCTTTCCACTCACAGCCCATCCCAGACAGCTTTCTCCCCTGGCTCGCATGAGGACAGCCTCCCCACATCACCCACCCCTCCGGCCATCCCAGGCACAGCACTAGCCACCAGTCCTGCTCACACCCCACGGCCAGGCTGGTTCCCTACATGCAGCTGCCTGCCTCCCCAGCACTGCAGTCCCAAAAAACCTTTCCATAAAGGGCCAGAATATATCAAGGCCAAGGCTCAGGCTTGTTCTCGAAGTAGATTGCTGCTGGGCAGTAATGCTTAGGAGTTGAAAAGTTAATGGGAACGTCCATCTCAAACTAGCCCTTGCATCTGCAATCTAAGAAAGTTTGACGTAGGTTGGGGGGTGATATAAAAAAAAGAAAACAATGAATAAGAAAGAAGAAATGTAGTAACCAAAGCCTGCAACAAGGTCCCAAAGCAACTATCAGCCGCTGGCTCTTGTTCCATCTTTCTTTCTCCTGCTCAGCTTTGCTGTCACTGCTTTCACTGCCGTAGCACAAAGGAAAGGGGCCAGTTCTGCTGGAGCAGATTTGGGTCCAGAGAAAGAAAGGGGGCTTCCCCAGGGATCTCCATCAGTGGAACTATAAATAACACATTAGCACAGCATCTTCTGCAAATCTTTCTTTTTCCACAAAAAAGAAAATATTAAGGAAGCTTCTCCAATACTCGAGACCAGACAAAATTCTAGGTTGCCTTGTTTTCACCAACACCCTATTCCACTCTCATCCTTTTGCCTTTTTCACGCTTGACGTGAGAGGTGCTTCTGCAGTTACAAAAGCTTTTCTGTGTGTTGATGCTGGAGTTAAAAAAGCTTCCTCTGGATGGATCTAGTCAGCCAGAGAAAAGGCTTGCGGGTTGTTACAAGCATATTACTTATCTTGGTCAGCCCCTGCCCCCCATTCATTTCAATAAAATATGTTTGTTTTGTTATAAATCTTTATTTTTGGGAAGTGAAATGCCCACCCCTGCCAAGAAGAAATGGTATATTCTACATGTCACCATTACGTCCTCCTCTTAAGAGCTAGATGTTGTGAAATAAAGAGATCAATTTATATTAAGGCCAGGTTTTTATCAGGTTAAGGCTTGTAACAAAAGGAATCTGTATATGGAAAATATATTTTAAAATGACTGAGAGTTACTAAAAAAGTCACTGCTCAGAGCATGTAAGCCACTGCCTTGTTTACTATATAGTTTACCCCCAAATCCCCAACATTCTCATGACAATTACATTATTGTTTCATCCACCACTGAAATACCATCCTGACTGTGAGAATCCATTTCAATAGCTTGCAAATCATAGAGGCATATCGCTAAGTATACAGCCAGGGATGAAAAAAAAAAAACCCAAAACATTCTCTTGAGCTGTCTTAGAGGGCCTTAAGATATCAAGTAGAAATCTCTCTGCTTTCTTAAAAGCCTGGTTCATTACAGGAATTATATTCCTGCCTTTGAGATGTACAAATGTTTCTAGTCCTGAGCTTTTGGAGCTATGTGATAATTAGAGTTCTTCCTCCAAGCTTGGGGGTGCTGGAAAATCCTGGAGATGCCCATGTCCACATGGTTGCAGAGATGTTTGAAAAGCAGATAAAGACCCAGCTGTAAAGCCAATTATCTTCTAAAATCATTTGGAAGCCATTTAGAAGCTAGTAATAGTGCATATACACCATAGGTTTTTTTCCTCCCACCATCAGTAGACTAATTCATATGCAATTACGTTCCCAGCTGACATTATCAACATTCTTAATTTACAGCATTTCAAGGAGACTGTAATGTCACACTTATCCTCTTCATTACTAACCATGTGGATATTTCAAAACTATCTCTTCAGTTGCTCAGTGTCTTCATTAGAGATAGTTTCAAACTAGATTTCTAATGCCCCAGCTTTGGGGTCATTCACTATGTAGAACTTTGGTCTATCCCTTCTAATGAGTAAGGCCTACAGAAATGATGTTCAAGTTAAAGCAGCCTTTTATGCAGGGGTCCTTTACACCTGTAAGTTTGGTTCAGGCCTCAGCATAACTTTTCCATGCTATTGAGCAAGGTACATTTACCAAGAGTAAATCATGCAGTGAAAACAATGTTTGCAGCTGTAAGGGACCAAGCCCTTCTCAATGGATAGGGCAGAGACTTGGAAAGAGGAACAAACTGGCACGGCCTAAAACACAGTTCCATTGACCAGTCAAGAAAGGTTTACATGGTGCTTCTCTGAACAGATACTGCTCCCAGGAACTATTCACAGCAGTAGCCATTTCCATAGTTACCCAGTGCTCAGAGGCTTGCAAATAGCCATCAGCTACAGAAAAACAGGGCCCAAAGCCAGTGATCCCCAGGTTAGTCCATCTCAGTATGTTATTTATTCACTCCTCACTCTTTAATACAAGATATTTTAAGGCCTACCTCCAGATTTTTTGTTTCCATATGCATTTCTTTTGGAGTCTAGTAGGTTTAATTATTTCCAGAACTTGAACAAAGAGCGGAATGCTGAAAGAAACCTAAAACATATGATTAGAACATTTTTTTCTTAAAACACGATGAATAATCCATTACAATTATTTATGTCTTTGGATTGAGTCAAAGTAAGAAAACAAGTATGTCATAAATGACATCTTGATATATTTTGGTATACCACTGAACTGCGTCAATGAAATGACTTTTAACTTGTTTGGTTTAGGTTCCTGAGAAATCTTATCATGATTATTGCTGAACACAAGCCAAAGCAGATATTGTTTGTATTTTGAGTTGCAAATTAAGGGAAACACAAGAAGGTTTTTGGGTAACTGTTGAAGACAACTGAAAAAAATTAACATTGAGAAAACAGCAGTGGTTGTGATGGTCTAAGGGCACAGGCAAGACAAGTCTGTAAGGAGATGATAGTATTTCTGAAAGTGTTCTGTGTCTGAAAAGCTACCTACTTTTTCTAACTACGATAGCCAGTTTAACAAAAGATGTGGTCTCTACCTACAAACTTTGTCCAAACTACTTCTACCTTACCCTCTTCCTACAAGCCTTGCCCTGATTACCTCTACCTACAAACCTTCCCATCCTTTAAGGGAATCTAGTTGCTTTAGGTCAGGTGGGATTGAGTGTAACTCCAGTGATAACCTACTGTGAATTAAGATGCATGGTCTAACAATAGCCACAGCATGTATAAACACCTTTAGATACACAATGCTGAAGAACACCATGGATCATAGTGTGTGCATGCATCCCTTTTATAGCTAGAAATCACTGAATTGACTTGTCTTGTTTTCAACTTTGAGTTTGCCATAATATGATAACTCAATCCACTCTTTCTTTACCAGAAAGCTTGATGGTATAGCACACTTTTCTAGCAAAAACTGGTTTCTAATCAATTCTCATTCATTACTCCTCCAGGAAAATATTCATTACATTCAACAAGCAATACTCTTATGCTAAAAACAAGATCAGGGTTGACTTTTCAGCGCTGAATGGCAATTTCGCAGATCTGGTGTGATTAGAGTTTTCTTTCGCTTCTGAAAATCTACAGTTTCTCTATCACTGCCCTTATTTTGTTTAGAATTTACAAGGATGAACCTCCTGCAACTGCAATCAGCATTTGGGTTTTAAAAGGCCTATGAGCAAGGCTAAAGCAACCTAGTTCGTTCATTCATTCATCAGAAATGGTCAGCACAGTAAGGAAACCTTGCACTGCACTGAGCTCAAAGCAATCAAGTGAGTCTATCTTCTCAAACATCAGCCACCTCTCCCAAAGGAAGCAGCAGGCTGGTGGCTTCCCATTTTGCTGCACAAAACAGACAGCAAGTGGGAATGCAGAAGTCAGGATTAAATAAAAATGATGATCCATGCTGCCTTGCCGAATGACAGGCACTCTGGGTTTGGGTTTTTTTCCAGTTAACACCTCCAAAAAATACTGCAGTGCAAGGATTTGGTCTATGCACCAATTTTTTCACTTTTGCCAAGTCATCACATCTCCTAGTTTGTATTTGTGTGGTGCCAAATCCCATGTGAAAGTAGTTTTGCCACAGCAGGGCTACCTGTGATGATTAACAAGCACATGCACCGAGTCTCCTCTGCGGTCATGCTGTCTTGCTAGAACTTCATCCAGTCATAACTCATCTTGAAATAGCAGTTCTGATTCAAACCTCATGGAAGAAGTCTCACATAAGAAGTTAAGCAAAATTAGTGGTGCTGGGATTTATGCGTCATTGCAGGTAGAAGATCTTAAGACTTCTACACACTCTATGAACTTTACTAAAATGACACATCTTGCATTCTTTAACACATTGTTTTTGGTTAAAAGAAAAACCCACATCAAGCTGTTTTGCAGCTTTATTCTTAAGAATCAATGACACAATGTCTGTTGTTGCAGATAAAAAATGAGAGCTCTCTGTGTAAATTTTCCTGATTTGAGCAATCCTAAACCTTTACATAGTATGACGTTTCAAGGGCTCTCAAAGTCATGGAGAGACACTGAGGGCTTTGGCTCTTTTCCAGTTTTCTTTTGTTCTGTTTCTCTATGGGCTTGTGTTTTTTTTAAGCTACCCTTATTAGCAAATTGCTTCATTCCTAGCTGAGGACCTCATTCAGATCCACAAGCAGCTTCCAGAGCCCATGATCAGATTCCCTATAGAGAAGCAAAGAGTCAGGGGGAAGAAGGGAGCCGCAGACATCAAGGGCAGTCATAGCCTCTTGCCCCTTGGCCACAAATGCCTGCAACAGCACTGGAGGGAGCCAAAAGGACCACCCCCACCCTTGCAGCTCTGCTGTTTGGGAGTTCAGGCACCTCAGTCCTGTGATCCTTTTGACACTGTCACCCCCAGACACAGCCTGTCCCCGTCCCCATCCCCAGCACCTCCCTGCCCTGCTGGTAGCAGCTTCTGCCTTGGGCAGCCTTGGCCTTTGCAGGGCTACAGCCAAGCCATACATCCCAAGACTTCCAGGCGATGGGCTTCAGCAGCCTGGGATGGAGGCATTAAGAATCAGATCAGGCAGCTGACCCTGCTTAAAAAAAAAATAAAGACACTTTTCTCTAAGTGCTCAGTTCACCTACCCCTCTCACAACATTGCTTCACCACCACCTGTGCCAGATATACCCTGGGTGACAAGAAGAGATGGGGGGATCAAAAGGGCAGTTACAGCCTTGTTGCAATGCAGTAGGAAGGGGGTGAAGTTAAACCATCACAGGGGTTACTGCTGTAGGCTGAGGAAGATGCAGATGTGTGGATATCTGTTCGCCCATTCAAACTCCACTGGAACAAGAAAACAGCTCCCCAGGGTGTAGCACAGCTTTGTTCCTGACCCCACTGGTATTGTCTTCAGGAGGACAAGATACACTTTTTTCATTCAAGGCTTCTACTGTTAAACTTGAGTATGCATTTCTTTCCCCAGCCACCTCAAACACAATGTCTTGGGCCAATACAGCCATTTTTGTAGCTATGGGATGAATCAGATCAGGAAATTCTCCCAAGTCAAAACCTGTCATTTATTTCAACCTAGAGTAGTCAGTGTGCAGGCACTGGTACATGGTGCAGGCAGCACACCACAGCTCAGGCAGGGGTGGGATGCAGGGCAGGAATATACCTTGGGTCAACACAGCAGCCAAACACCTCCTGTGGCAAGAGCCCATCCCCAGGCAACCCACAGACATCTCATCCCAAGACAAGCAGTGCAGGATCAACAGTAGGAACAGGGTAAATCACATGTAGGAAAGCTGAAAGTTGAAGAAAATGGGTGAAAAATATTGTAGAAGAGAAAGCCATGTGTCAAGCTTTCTCTAGTCTTACCTACAAGTGTGTAGTGAGCTGTTCCATCAATGGCAAGTGTTGGATAAAACAAAAGCTTGGTCATCAATATGCACGTGAATCCCTGGGGCTGTCTGTCCGACCACAACTAAACCCAGGCAGTGTGCAAGACCAGGGAAGAAGGGTTTACTTTGATCTGCTAAGCAGCAAAGAGCAGGCTCATCGCAATGTCTACATGAAGCTTTTACCTCTTGGTAGTTCACAAGCTCACAAAGTCTCTTAAGACATGGGAGATATGGGCTGGAAACATCACCATCAGGTGCTCCAATTGCCTGTGATTCCCACTTTACCCATGCAGCAAGATGAAATATTGCTCCTGCCTGCACAGGGCAGGGAGTCCCACCTCTGAGCCCTAAATCTCTGGTGACAGTGGGAACTGGTACAGCCATGGCTCCCTGCCCTTTGTCCCAGGGATGTTCCTGGCTACGTTTTCCCACGTGAAGGGCCCCAGCCTGTATGGTGTGATACGCTATAACTGCTTGGTGCTGATCCAAAACTTGTATGGCTTCTCTTAGGGGGAATTAACCTCCATGCATGACCGTCATCCAAATACACTCTCCACCACAATTATTATCTCCCCAGTCGGTAATTGCACCAAAGGAGGCTCTTGGATATATATCAGTAGTAACACTTTCTCCCTTGCTTGTCATTGTTCTTCCATGATTCAAACAGCTTCAAATAACAGGTTTGAAAAATGGACAGGGCTTGTAAAGTGTGGGAATGGAAAGTTTCTGAGTGTTGGCAAGTGCTTATCAACCCCTGCATTGTAATGTCAGCAATCAAGTGGCAACAGAGCTGTGCCAAATTAGGTGGAAAAGGAGCATACACAAAGAAAGATCAATAGATTTAAAGGCAGAATTGCTATGAGCATGAGTACTCCTGAATAATTTCATCCACTATTTGCTGCAGCAGGAGTTTCTCTTTGGTAGCATCTCTAAGTGTTGTTCCAGTGACCCTCAAGGAAGCTGACAGAAACATTCAAGTTTTCCCAGCTGCAGGGCAACATACACCTCACTCAATTTTGCAGCTTTTAAGCAAAGCCAGTCCAATATCTCAGTCTTAGTTACTTGGTGAAGATATCTTATTAACCCATGAAATCTTTGTATCTGCTTAAAAACACCAGAGCACTCAGGCAGTCCTTCAAAAGAGAAATGTTACTGGCCATCAAGTGCTCTGTGATGCTACAGAAAAATTCTTGCTCAATATGTAGTGAATGCACTCCCTGACCAGTTTTGTAATAGATAGTGTTATTTCACTGACCACCATTGAAGTGATGCTCTTGGTTACAGTAGGTGAGAACCTCAAACACCAAGCAATCATCCACTGCACATCTTCTCCCCGTGGTAAGGATTGCTTAGCCATGCTTCACTAGTGCAGATATTGTCACAAGAATCTGCCAGAGCACAACTACTTTGACACTACAGAATTGCCTTTTTCAGAAAGCCTCTTTGGATAGAAAGACCTTCACTCCCCCAAAAGTCCATCCAAATATTACAAAAATGTAAAAAAAAATTCTGCCCTTTCTCCAGCAACTTTTGCAAGAGCTAGGGCATCTCCACCAAGCATGGCTACCTCTCACACACTGAGAAAACCCACCCTTGACAACACTGAATTCCACACCCCCCCCACCCCAGACACCATGTCCTCCTAAGCACTCCATAAAAAAATATATAAAGAAATAAAACATGTCACAGACTAGTTAGTATAGGTTGAACTTAAGCCTAATGCTAAGCAGGTTCCTATTAACCCTACAGATCTCAACTGAGATGTTCCCCAGGATTCTGCAACCATAGCAAGGAGGTATTCAGATTTATCCAGTGTAATGCCTTCTTCCCTGGGTCTTGTCAATGCCCCTGCCCAATGCCAGGCATAGAATCACAGAATCACTTTGGTTGGAAAAGACCTTTAAGATCATCGAGTCCAACCTTTAACCTAACCCTGCTATCCCGCCACTAAACCATGTCCCTAAGCACCTCATCTATCCTTCTTTTAAATACCTCCAGTGATGAGGACTCTACCACCTCCCTGGGCAGCCCATTCCAGAGCCTGACAACCATAGCTACAGCAAATTCCAGGTTATACAAGGGCAGCCCTGCACATTTGTCTTTCTTCCTGAAAGCAAAATGCTTAAAAACTTGATCCAAGACTGGGTTTTAAAGATTCCTCTCTACTTATGCCATATATATAATACCCATATCTTATGCCACTGACTTCTGTTGTGTATTTAAATCAGGAGGAGTCAAGGCTTGCAACTATTGCCATGGAAATCTGGATCTGCTGACCCTGGTAGACAGACCTACCCTGAAGCATGGGCAGTCACTGGGACTCGGGACCATAGGCCAAATTTCTACTCTGCCAGAGTCTTCAGCTCACAGCCAAGTCATTTATCCCCAAATCCACAATAGCACCTGGGCACCAAGAGGTGTGGAGGCAAGTCAAGTGCCCAAGTAATTTAGAACCTCTAAGTCTAAACCTCTTTGGTGTAGTTTCCCTTCACTGAAAAAGTAGAAGAGCACCTTCCAGCCTCCCCCAGCTCTTGAGAAGAACCTGGGAGATGGGGAGAGATTGCACAGCATTCTGTCAGTAGAGCAACTAATAACTATTTAGCTATGAGGGTCATGTGGGGATTCAAGGGACAAGAGCAGCTAGACAAGCCAGCTTGCCCAAAGTTCAAGTAGTAAAATGAGTGATGCTCTTTGGGTTCGTACTCTTTCTTAGATGAAGGCACAAAGGACATCCCACTCATGCTGTCCAAAACCACATCTTTCCTAGGCCAGGACTTGCAGCATGCACAACTGCAATAAGCCAGGAGGTGCTTTGGCCAAGCCACTTGGTCAGGTACCTTTTCAGAAGACAGTTTGCATACTCAAAACAGTGAGAACAAAGTGTACAGGCTAAATAACTTAATAAACAAATATGTACCTTAGGCAATTGGTGTTCTACCCTGTTCTGTTGCCCTTCATTTACTGAGGTGAACAATGAATTAAATTATGCTTTGCCAAGGAGGAAAAAAAAACCACAACAAAGTCTATTGAATTGTGTCAGAACATCCCATTTTGGAAGTGAGGCAAGAGTATTTTTGAATGGCAAAACCTAAATTTATCATTTATTGAGTCACAGTTTTGAAGTGGTATTTTCACCCTAAATATAGATTACTCAAAAAAATTACCAGCTATGAAACAAAGTCTTCTGTTTTAAGAGAGTCATATCAGACATGGGTGGACCATCTGAGGGAAGTTTAAAATTCCACAAAAGCATTTACTACTGTTGAAGTCAACACAAGAAAAAGTTTTGAAATGGGGAAAAACCTGAAATATATAACTGTTTTTATTATCATCAGATTATACTGTTCTCCACATTTTAGATCTTTCAAAGGTCAAAGCCTTCCAATGTCCATCATGAGAGTGTTGCACTTAGAACTGGGCTCTTCAGTGTGAAGCCCATGGTCACAACTCAGATGATTAAGGAAATTGCCAAAGCACCTGCCAGAATTTCCCCATTTTTGAAGGAAAGCAAGACAACCATGCTTTCCTTCAAAAGGAAAGCCTTTAAGGCACTATGTAATTCTTCTTCTGCTTATAGCCGATGAGCCAGACTCAGCTTGTAAGGTTTATCTTGTTTTCATGGTAGAGAGTCCTGCTGATTGTAGCTTCTCCATTCAAATTAAAAAGCGCTGAAATGAAGATGACTTGTATCTTCATTTACTTCAAGCCTGTAACTAAAGGATAAGCATCTCTTATCCACCAGCTCTGCAGCCATTTCTCCTCTTGATTGTGTATTCTTTTACCATATACAAAGATCCTAGTTTGGAGATTTAATGCATTCACAGCACAGGTACCCTACGCTGCTCAAAAGGGAGTGTACACTGCCTTGCACCACAGCACATACAGAGCAAGAGGGCATCCTCACAGTACAGGGTAGCACATTCACTGCAGCTTCACCCCAGCTTAAAGCCTACTAGGCTGCTCACACTGCCAATCCTACCCATCTCTGTGAAGCAATACTGTTAGCAAGTAAAACCTTAAATTTTTAGTTGCAATTAATTATATTCAGCTCCACTGTGACAAGTTATAAGGTTAGCTGGCAACCATATCTCCACAAGAACTGCCAGACTTAGTAGGAAGTGGTTGCCAAGTTATATTCTTTCTTATTTGCTGGGAAAAGTTAAGTAAACAAATAGATCCCAATTTATTTTTTAAATAGTCATTCTTAAGGGATGAACTGAAAGATAATTATGGCTTGGCACACCTGTGTTATTTTACTTTTCTCCCTCCCAACACTGGAAAGACAAAAGCTTTTCTTAGTGAGTGTATTCATAGATTATCCAAGGCAAGAATGGGGCATTATGACTTCTGGTTGGATGTCCTGGCCAGCACTGGCCATGGACTTTCCCTTGCTGAACCCACACAACACTTTGAGCAAGGTCAGGGCTAGATGAATTTTGAAGACCCCTTCCACCCTAAAGTATTTCATGAGCCTATGACTTTATAGCCTTTGTTACAACCACAGGTTGACATCAAGCACACATGCTGGCAAGACAGTGAAACCTGCTATTAAGGCTGGGAGCAAGTTTCATCCATACTTCCAGTTTCCAAGAGTAATTATCTCATTGAGTGCAAAATCACCAGCCTATAATTAGCTTAATTGCATCCTTCTGCAGCTCCCACCAATGTCAAGCACTACGCAACCAGCACTGGGCTGGCAATAGATTAAGCACCCACAGGTGAGCCCCATCAGAGGGGATCAGCACAGTTTATAGCAGCAGACAGTACTGTTAGCTAACTCAAGACTTTGGCTTTATGGTCTGTAAGCTACTTGCCTGTATGGCCATTTTTATCCCCTAGACAGCTTAGATAGTTTAATTTTGTTCTGAATTACTCAGGAGTTGTCTCATTTACATGACCAGCTAAGCAAAACCTCAAGTCACACAGACCCTTTAAGGAACAAGGCAGAAAGGGCAGATGGAGTATCACTTTCTAGAAAAAGACTATCATGATCACTAGAGATTTCTATCACAAAACTTCTCCAGACTATGCCATTAGCTTCATTCCTAATGAAGTAGCACCCATTGCTATAATGGCAAAGCTTTGTAGCACAGCCAGCATGGACCAGGCCCTGCCAGCCACCAAGAAAATGAGAGAGAAGGACAGAGAGGTGGGGAAAATACTGTTAAGGGTGGAGAAAGAAGGTAAGTGACAGGGATTTTTACACTGCAAGTCCTGGTACACACCTTTAAGGAGAACAATAAAGCCCAGCAAAAAGCACAGTACATATCAATGGTTAACAACACACAACCTGAGTCTCTCCAGCCACTCACCAGAGATGGGTCTCCTCCTACCTCAGCACTACTTCTCCTACATCCACCTAGGAAGAGAAGTGGCTGGGTTTATAAAGCCAGGTTTCCTGACCAGGTGCAGGGAAGGCTCCTTGTCTCTGCAGTAGTAAGGCTGACCCCATCATGGAACAATCTGGGAAATTAAAACTCTCAGGAACACCTGCTGGCTTGTTTGCACGTCCCATGAACATTCTCCCAGCTTTGGAGAAAAGGGGATTTCCAGCCCTGGCTTCCTTTCAAGACCTCCCCAAAAAGTCAAATGTGTAGGTAAAAAAGTGTCATTCTTAATTAAGGGCCACCATTTTTTTCCCCAATGCTTACTAATAAGAGGCTTCCTTGCCCTCAACACACCTGGCACCCTGCCGAAGGTGACAGGCAAAATGGCTGAGAAAGGACTCCAGGGGTGCAATGCAGAGTCTCTGGGGGTTCAGTGCTCTGCCAGGATTGGCTTTAGTGTCTTGTACTCCTGACTACCAAATTGGCCTGTTAATTTTTTACTTAATGGCTTATCCTGGCCTCAGCTATAAATCTCTACAGAAAGAATCAAGTTAAAAATTGTCTCACACTTAGTGATACACCCTAAACAGACACTACAGACAACACACATACTGTCACAACGGGTCTCTGTATTTAGGTCAATTATTAACTGAGTGATGCACATGATGTTTAAGTTCTTACCGTTCTTCCAGTGCTTAATGGGTGCTACGTAGAATCTCTTTTTTTAACGTATGCATTTTATATTTATTACCTTTTTCTACCTGAACTCACCTCCACACATATTCCCATATTCATTCAACATGGATTGGTGGCGACCAGTCAGGACTTCATCAGGAGTCTGATGGGTTGGGGTTTTCTGAGTTCTCCAGTGGTATAAGGTCATGAGGATTTCATTTTAACAGCAAGTTTAAAAAGGCCCCTGATGGCCCTTCCCTCCAGCTGATGGACTCTTCTCCTCTTGCAGGGCCTGGTGGACCCGGGCAGTCCAGCTGATTCTTCTCTACAGCCAACAAGCCCTGATGCACATGCACATCTCTTTGGCCCAGGTTCTAAGTTCAGGCTCCTGGTCCTGCTCTTTGCACCACTGGGGCTCAGAGACTTTGCACATAAACTATTATTTTTAAAGACTTCCTCACTGAGAGAAACCAAGAGGGACATCACCTGTGGGTGTGAGAGCCTGAAAGGTGACAAATTAATGCCACTCAGTGATGTTCAGGAGAGAGGAAAAAATGTTTAATTGTTTTAAAGTGGGAGTCTCCAAAATCAAAAGGCTCATTTTCTCAATTGCTTTGTCTGTGTAGCTGGCCAGTGGGTGACTGTAATCATCACAACAATTAGATGGAAAATTCAGCTGTTCAACAGAGAACTGAAAAGTGCAAAATAAAACAAACACAAAATTGACTACAAAGTTGCATCACTCTCACACAGAACAGCAGGACCCTCTTTGCCATGCAGACATGCTCAGCTGTGCGTATCGGGCAGGATCATGGTGGTCCCTCTGCCCTCCATCGTGAGCCGCTGATGCTCAGCCAAGGCCACTGCACATCACGTCCAGCCCTTGGCACTCGTGCTGAGCAGCTCTCTGTGGTTCCTGAGCTGCACAAAGGGCATGGCGCTACCTCAGATATAACGTGGGAGGCAGAACACTCCTTTTCTCACCAGTTTCTTAGTCTCCATTTGCCACCAGCTTTGCCACTCAAAACTTTGAGTTTCAAAGTGAGTCAACAGTGTGTTGCCACTCCGTCCTCATGGTGTTAAAAGTGATTCGTGCTGGATTTGAAGTGAAAGCTAAGTTGCTTCCTTGCCTTAGTCACCATCAACTAATGGTGGTGGTTTTGCTTGAATTCCCCTTGGCGGTTGGGCTGGAGACCATTTCTTTAGCTGGGATTCAGCTCCATTTCAGACAGGGACAGAAGAAACAGAACTAACACATTCTGGCCCTGTTCCTACCGCTGCAGTCAGATGGGTGGGCTTCACCTTGCTTGTCCCCTCTCTCCATCAGAGACGGTCTTTAAGGTCAAGTCAGACAATTATCCACCAAGCATGACAGGGCTGGTGTTGATAGACAACCCTCTGATTATTTTGGGACATATTGGCTACCATCATGAAGCAGAACAGCTACTCTGTCACGAATTCACATGAGCGAGCACATCCTTATGCCACCAGTTGGCCTAACCCCCTCCCCAAACAAATCCCGAAATAGCATGTGTGGTTGTCAGTTATTTGCAGGAAGACAGGAGTAAAGAAGCAGCATCCAAACAATTAACCTAATTTCTGATGTTAATTTTAACTACATGGCAGTGAACCAAATTTTCTGATGACAAATCAGAAACCCAACCATAAATAACCTGCTTTAAATATGAAGAGCCACTGGTCCTTAAAAAGGTGCGCAAAGATGAGACTCTAGGGGACAATCCCACCACTCACTTTCAGCCATCACTTAAGGATAGTACCATGAAATATCATCCATTGAGAGACACTGTTTCAGCCATCACTTAAGGATAGTACCATGAAATACCCTGTATCATCCATTGAGAGACACTGCGTCCTCCCGAAACCAGTAAGAACGGCCTTACTTGGAGGCTTGGGCTCCCCTTATCCAGGCACCCAAACCAAGTGTTGGAGGCTGGTTGTGCAAAACCTTTCTCCAACCTTCACTACAAAATGTGTGGACTCACATTGTTGGTTTAAACAATGGTGGAGAGAGGTGTCCTCCTGAGTAGGCTGTCAGTAGGTTGTGTTTCTGAGCAAGGTGTTCAAGAGGTGGACGTGCATTTAAACCAGCAACATGGCTGCACGCTTATTTGTTCGGGAACAGTTGCTCCTCTTCTGCAATGTGGCAGGGGGGCTGCCAAACCACCAGTGCAGGAACTGGAAGAGCAACAAGGGAGCCAAAGCTTTTGAAAAAGCAAAGCAGAATGTCTCTCCTTTTTTGTCCCATTAATTACTTCAACAATCACCAAACTTATCCCGATGTTCTCACTTGGACTTTACTTCTTTCAGGCCACGCATGTGACAGTAAACCACTATGGCTGCTTGAGAAACAAAAGTTGTGGCCACATAGGCACCACCATGAAATGAGGTAAATCTGTTGGAAAATGGAAACTGAAGGCATTTCTGGAATAATTTTGCCTGGGACAATGTTCTTTGTCCTCAGGACAACTGTGCCGAAGCACACACTTGGCCTAACGTATGTGGCCTCCACGCTTTCGTGCTGAGCTTTCCTTTCCTGGGCTGCTCCAGCCACACAGCGTCAGCTACATTTTTCTTCCTGCATAAAGTCATGTGCTCATTTTTTACTCAACTTTTCCCTGATTTTACTACCACAGGTTGAATTATTAGGTGATGCCAGAGAGTTCCAAAGTGGTGCCAGTCATCCAGAAACTTTCTTCTGGGAGATGCTAAGCTTTGAAAATGCTTTCACAAAGGAATTCCTCCTATTGTTGCATTTCCTCCATTCTATCCAACATATTTTTAGCATTCCCCCTCTCTAAAGTACAGTCTTAATTTCAGCATTTAACAAAATTTTCACCTTGGAAAATGATTTCTCAGTCACTAATGTCTTGGCTAATTTTGGATTCCTGCTAATCAATCTTTTTTCCAGCTCTATCATACTTGCTCATGATTTAATATCAGTGAAATGAGAACTGAGGCTTTTCTAGACTGAAAAATGGATAGCAGCACTGTTTGCAACAGTCAAAAATAGAAGATTTTAGGATTAAAAAAATAAACAGCAAAAAAAAAAAAGTGTATGTATTTTTATAATGAGCAGCGCTTTTAACATAATCTATCAGAGGGGTAGATTTCCCTCAGATGGAAAAAGACAGATTAGGGCCCTGTGCCTCCAAATCCCCAGCAGGGAGCAGGCAGATGCTGGTTTACAAGCCCCAGCATGAGGACATAGGTGATCTGGCACTCCAAGGTCACACATCACCGGAGGGGGGGCGTGGGGGGGATGTGACTTTATCCAGAGTGGTACAACACCACCTTTTACTGTTTCATTTTGGTTTATTTAAAACATTATTTTCTTCCATCTTTCTGTTTGTTGTCCATGCTCAACAAGCTCCAAGGTGCATTTTATTTGTTGCTGTAACTTACCAGCGTAGCTTAATATTGAGAATAGAGCCTGATTCACATCACTGCTCTCCAAGAAATGGGAGGAAGGACTTTTTTTTTGTTGTTGTTGAGCCAAGACAGGCACTACAGCCTGTTGTGCTCTGCTAGGCAGGCTCATAGCACTTGGCACCTTCATTCCCTCCTGAAATGTAAGAGGCTGGTGCACCCCAAAGCCTAGTGGCTGCCCTGCCTCCCTGGGCCATGGATAGCTGGGGAGCAAAGAAGTCTACGCTTGTCTGAAACTCCAGTTTGGTCAGTACAACCAACCTCTGCTGTAATATCCTAAAAAAATTAAATTATTGCAGTGTCAAATCTTTCCTACCCAGGTAAGCCTGGAAGCATTTAACTTCTTTACAGAAAGAGTATGAAGGATGATATGGGGACAATCTTTTTAGCAAGGCCTGCTGTGATAGGACAAGGGGTAATGGTTTTAAAATAAAGGAGGGTAGATTTAGATTGGATATAAGGAAGAAATTCTTTACAATGCAGGTGGTGAAACATGGAATGGGTTGCCCAGAGAGGTAGTGGAAACCTAGAAACATTCAAGGTCAGGTTGCATGGGGCTCTGAGCAACCTGATGTAGTTAAAGATGTCCCTGCTCACTGCAGGGGGGTTGGACTAGATCACCTCTAAAGGTCCCTTCCAACTCAAAGCATTCTATGATTCTATGATTGCATGTTATTCCCCTTCCTGCTCCATAGTTGTGACTAATCCTTTTAATTGAAAGACTGCATTGTTTTGTAAATTGGAAAATTAATTTTAAAATGTTTGCTTGCTGTTGAGGATTTAGATGAGATTAGGCCAACACTTTGGCTAAGCAGCCCCAGTCTTAGGCCTTGGCTCTCCTCACTCACAAAAAGCTCTTTTCAGCTCCTGTCCAGTCTTAATTACAGCTGCTGCTGACTTCTGGGCATGTTCCCTAGGAGGTCTTTTCCTTATAAGCTTCTCTTGGTGTGCTTCCCATAGAAATTAAATTGTGCAGCATTACCCCTTTCCTCGTCTTTGAACACATTTATTAGGCAATTTTAGATAAACAACCTTCTTTTTCGCATTTACCAACCCCTGCCAGCACATAGGTCAGGCTTACAGGAAAAGAGGAATAAATTTCCATGGAGCACAGTGGGAACCACCCGTGCGTGCAATGTTCACATGGCACCTCATGCCTGGGGAGCTCAGGGTGGGATTCACCTCCGTCCTCCTGAAGGGCCTCAGGGATGGCCTCTGAAGCTGGCAGGGCTCATACAGCCACCAAGCACTTGCTGCTGGTGGCTTCTCACACTCAGCACCTTCCAACCTGGAGAGCCCAAATGCCAGCCTTGGACCCCGAGTGTCTACCAGCATCCTGCCATCACAGCACAACCTGCCCAGCTCCCTTGTTGCTGCCTGCAGGTGGACTTGAATCTATGCTGAAGTTGAAGCCATGTTGAATCCCAGCAGCCCTGTGAGACATGATGCTTCCTAACCATGCATGGAGCAGTAGAACACTTTATCAGGCTTCAGAGAGCTTCATTTTTAACTCTGGTGAAACTTTAAGCTAAAAGAAACTAGGGTAGACAGTCCCATTCCTCTTCTCAGGGATGCCTAAATCACTAGTAAGGGAAAAATAACCGATTCTCATCTATCTTCCTCTAGGAATGTTGTCTGTGCCCTTATACATATGCATATGACTGATATATACAGAGGCACATGCTGCATTTTCTAGTTTTGCAAGTCAAAATACTTCTTCAGCAAAAGAAAGGAGCCAAAATTGCTCTTGAGGTCAAATGCATCTTGGGACAAGCTGCTTGCTTTCAAGCTTTTAAACTCTCTGCAGTTTGAAACTTGGATTAAGCAGCACCCTTACATGGTAGTACATCCATTCCCTCTCCTTTGCCTTAATGTGAAGTTTGGCTGCTGGAAGATCCTACTTGCAAACTGGGCTCCATCTTTTCCAACTGGAAAATGACACTGCACATCTATCAACCTCCTGAACATGTATGTTATGGCTTCACCCTTAGAGGATGCTGAAGTGTTCCCAGCCAAACCATTGTGAATGCTCCACGTCCAAACCTCACTGCCTCTTCTCCCACATGTGTCTAACAGATTGCTAAATGGGACAGAGCATTGCTACTGGGAAGGACTTTTTGCTCATCTCTGATGTCACCAAGGACAAGGCTCTGAAACAACCTGTTGTCCTCCGAGCACAGCAAGGCCAAAGCCAGCTGTAATCTAACACAGCTTGTGCTCTCATGGAAGCATACACCTATTGTCACAGCTGCTGTAAGAATTGGGCATTTCCCCTCAAGCCTTGACGTGGATTACATACAAACTGGTCACAGCACCGTGCTGCAGAGAAATTAAGTTAGTCCCAAGATGAAGAAAACGCTGCAGGACACTTGGCTACGGCTGATGTTCTCTCACCAGCAGTTTGCAAACTCTGACCCCACTGATTTTGAGAGGGTGCCCGGCACCTCACAGCTGCGCACCAAGGCGGAGCCGATGCTGAGGCTCTCCTGCGCCCACCCACGCCAAGAAAAGCAGAGACGAAACACGTGCTTCTTACAAACAGGTTTATTTGCATTTTGACTGGAGCACAGATTCTAGATACAGATTTCTTCTGCACAACAGTACAAGAGCCAGTGCAAAATATGCTTTTTTTTTTTTTTTATTCATGTACAAAAAAACCCAAAAACCAACAAACGAAAAGACAAAGAGTGTGGCAGTATTTACTCACAACTGGTACGCCTCAGCCTCCAATCGACCCACCTCCATTCACCCTCGCCCATCATTCTGACTTCGTGGTCAGCATCGCCTGTCTCGAATGGCTGCATTGTCAGTGAAGAGAGGTAACTCCCCTAGCCCGTTGAAAGATGAACACTTACGCCAAGCAATCTGGGACAAGAGCAGGCTACTTAAAAAAGTTGGACACACCAGCTGCTCACCAATGCGTCCCCCAACAGGGAGCAGAAGAATTTTGAGGGAATGGAAAAAACCAAACCAAAACCCAATTGGAAATGCACAAAAAATTAGGCACCAGCTTAACCCATTTTTTTTTAAACAGAGGCAAGGATGTTAAGATACACCTCCAGTCTGCCTTCTCATATTCACCCACAGTAGTGATGATCAAGGCCAAACAAACACTCCCCTCTTTGAGTACCCTGTGCTGTCAAACAGATTATAATCTTAAGAAAACATTTCTATTAGTAGCATAAAGTTAAACCATTTCATAACTGGAAGAGAAAGAGAAGCTACAGTCTGAATACAAGTATTTCTTTGAGAATAGTCAAAAACAAACCAGAAACAAAAAAACCCTGTCCCAGTCATTCACCAGATGATTGTTAGAATTACAGCCAATGCTTAAGCGATACAACATCGAGCTAGGAAAGTCATTGTATGGTTGTTCTGCTTAGGGAGTAGCTCTTACTAGTTTATGAAGCATTGGGCAATCTATTTCTCTTTAACTAATTTTCAGAAGCTGCAATATAGAACTGCAGTGTTAGTGCAGGAATATGTTCGTCTTCACCAAGGCCTGGGATTTATACTGCAGAAATTCATCAAATTTACATCGCTCCAAGTGTACCATGACTGAATCACCTAGAGTCATTATTATGGACTTTTACATTTCTACCCAAGGAATGGCTGGGTTTCAAAGCTTGATCAACCAGAGTCTTTTACATTGAACTGCAATTAAACAAAGCAGAGTACCAGTTAAAGCCAAAGAACACAAGTACTCAGCACATATATGTTTTGATACAGTATGGTATGTATGTGTGTATATATATGTATAAATATGTATATGTTACATTATAAGAAGAATGCCATTCAGGGCTTCTCAACTGCAAGAATCCTTTTACCACCTGCAAATCTTGAAACTTCAGCCCATTAAATTTCACACCAAGACAACGAGAACTCTAATATTTTCCAGATTGAATTATTTTTTCTATTTTAGCCAATTAACCAAGCAGGGCCAGCTGAAAGAACAGGAGGTTTAATTTTAATAACACCAGTTCTGCCACCTCAGGCAGACGGCACATGTATCATGGGCATTTCTGTGAGTTCTCAGACCATCACCAGAGTTGTACTAACTGATCCGTATCAATTCACTCGGTTGCCAGAGAAAATGCCACAATTTATGAAATAACTGCAAACAGCCAGTACAGCTCTGATGAGAGGTTAGCAGTCCCGGCTGGAGTCATATGGGTTTTAATCATGTAATGGTTCGGCCTTTTCATCCCCAGCAAGCCCACTTCTACTCATAGTGGCTGTCACCATACATCCAGCCTAAGAGCTGGACAGTTTGGGATACCATACTATTCATTGTAATCCTAAACCCCAGAGCCTACAAAGGTCTGCTGTACAAATTTCACATATAGAGCTGAAAAAAGTCTCACTTAAATCACTTCAAGCAGGAGGTTTCATTTGTTACTTTAAAAAAAAAAAGAAATAGGAGCAACAACAACAAAAAAGGCAAGAATAAATGTAACAGGCACTTAAGAGCAAGGTAAATGCAAAACCCTTTTGGCTATTTAGATGAGGGGGAGCTACTCATCTTCCTTGCCTTTAGCCTATCTAGAATTTAGATATCTAGCCCAGACTAATCATTTGTGCTTCTTCCAGTCTTGAAGAGACAAAAGCTTCCTTCTGGAGGCTGTCACATCCTCAAATAGGGCAAATGAGTCTCTCCAAGGATGGCAGACCCTGTAACCACAGGGAGTGTCTAAGTGATTAGCTAGATTACCTGCCACTTACACAGGTGAGATGAGTCTCTCGCTCTCTCTCTCTCTCCCCCTCCCCACATAAGCCACTAACATAAATCCTGAAGGCTTTGTTTGGTTCCTGCATGGACAAACTCACCAACTTCAACAAGGGTTTGCTTTTGTAGTTTTGGGAGGCAGAGGGGAAGACTGGTCAGCAGTCCAATCTCACACCAACGTTGGTCTGACCGCTCACCAGCTGCTTGGCCACGATGGTTCAAGGCCAGTTTGCCCACATACAACCATCCATTGGTTACGCAGCATCACGCAACAAGGGTGTAGCATGTTTTCCTAACACCCAGAGATGCATCTCAACCTACACCTTCCTCAAGGGGGGCAGCAGGAGAAGGGGGGGGATGCTGATCTCCTCTCTGTGGTGACCAGCGACAGGACACGAGGAAATGGAACAAAGCTGCATCAGGGCAAGTTCAGTTTGGACACTAGGAAAAGGTTCTTCACAGAGAGGGTGGTCGGTCATGGGAACAGGCTCCCCAGGGAAGTAGTTACAGCACCAAGCCTGTCAGAGTTCAAGGAGCATCTGGACAACACTCTTAGTCATATGGTTTAGTTTTAGGAAGTCCTGCGAGGAGCAGGGACTCGATGATCCTTATAGGTCCCTTCCAACTCAAGATATTCTGTGATATTCTATGATTCTAAGTTGAACTCCACATTCTCCTGGACACCAAACTAGGTGTGCTGCGTCTTCATGGGTGTATATGTTACTGAGCACAATCCTCCAAATTTCTGCTGGGACTAGAGAGGTTCAACAAGGATTAGAACTACTCTGTCAGGTAAGGTAGGCCTTATACACATATCAAACAGCTTTACAAACAGGCTAACATAGATACAACAGTAGACCCCACCTAGTAGGACAATATTTATAACCTATATGATTGTTTACTCTGGTATACCTTCTTACAGCATGGAAAAGAGAACAAGATATATTGTCAAATTCACCCTTGTACCAGTATAAAATTAGTTGATTCTTAAAAAATCTAAATACAACAAGGCCCTAACGGAGAGTTATTTTTTTGTTCAAGATTAATCAAGCAAGTGCTACTGAAACACTATGAGGGGGTTTGCACATAATTCCTTATGGGCAAGATTTATTTTTTTAAATAATCAAGAACAATTTATGTATTTTTTTAAATAAGCAAACAGTTCTCAGTCCCTAACTCTGGGAGCAAAGCTACATCTATCCTTTCTTCACACTTCTGTGTTTCAGTATTGCTGTGCCCCCTGAACTACAGGGCTATCACATGTAAATGGATATGGTACAGGCTATACTCCTGGCAACTCCAAGGTCTTTTTTAAACCCTTCTCATCAGGTCAGATTCACTTCTCTAAGCTGCATGCCAACAACAGCCACACCAGATATTAGGCCAGCATTACAAAACAGGATGAAAAAGCACAGCCAACATACATCTTCTAAAGTACCTTCCACAAAAGAAGCCAAACAGCTCCTGATACACAGGGGCACATTGGTCCCACCTACTCACAAACACAGCTGGAATTTATTACCTGTTTTGGAGGGCAGCCTGCAACTGTGTGGCCACAATCTGGATGCCTCCATGCCCAGGGCTGGGGGCTCCCCCATTGTCCCCCTCCATGTGCATGGCAGTGCAGAGCAGGCTGCAGAGCCAGGGAGGCAACAGAGGAGCCAAGGCAGGGTCAAGCTTGACATGACAAAGCACCTTTCTCTCGAAAAGATGGCATTTCCCACCCTCCACGAAGGCGTATCTTCCCCCAAAGCTTCCCCTAGCTTCTCTGTCTGACCTCCCTCACTCCAGGTGACTATATACAACTTCACCACCTACACAACCTGGTCCTCAACAAAGAAGCCTCAAGCGCCTTCACTTCAGGGGGAGGAATCACCGAGTCCCAAAGCCTGGGTATCATTTTTGGAGAAATGCTGCAATTCATGGAGCATCTAGGACAGCCAGTTGAGCAAGATCATGCCTAAGTAGGCAATGTTACTCAATTAGCTGAGTTGGCTGAAGGTTTTCCCATTGTAACATGATTTTTCTATTCTAGTATTATTTTTGGTGTAAAAAAATCAGTGGGGATGGGTGGGTTTCTTTGCGCAAAACTTGATGCTTTTAATGAAAAAAAGGTTGCTTTTCTCAATATTTTGCTCTTTATTTCTGTTGGGAAAACTTGAAACACATTGGTTTTGTCAGAAAAATATCAGTCCATGTCTGTCCGAATTCCTCCAGTGTCAGCTGGGAGCTGTATTTCACGGGCTCCATGTCCCCCTCTTTCCCAGAAGGCTGGGTTCCTGGGCACCCCTCCAGCCTTCATGACGCATTCCCCTTTTGACTAACCCATGGTAAGAGCATCATGGGATCTGTAACCCAGCCAAAGAGCTGGGCCCCAAGGGAGACACGGCGCACAAGGCACTTGAATGGTAATTTCTGAGGTCTGCAACAGTAGCTCAAACTGATGCTGCTTTAAGGGCCAAATGGATTTAATTAAATGTTTCCATTTCAAAAGGCTAGAACATTTTATTCAGCATTTTCCAGCTGACAGTTTCTCATTTAAAAAAAAATTCCATTCCAGGAAAATTTTTGGTATTTCAGCTTTCCATCTCAATTCAGGATGAAATTAAATGTTCAAGTATCAGAATTTGATGCTATATGGACATTCTGTTTGGGAAACAGCCTTATTAATTAACTTCCAAAAGTGAAATGACTCCTTCCTTGCAAGAAGGGTGTGATCCAGTTTGCCTTTGACATCAGTGGAAGCCACTTTTTCAGTTTAGTGGAGCCTGGGTGGTGTCCCAAAAGACCAAGGGGTGGAGGGTGGAGTTGACCATAGTTGCAGATATTGGAAACAGGAATCAAGAGTGAAATAGTAAGAATACAAGAAGCAGCAACTAAGATGACCCATTACCTGGACTCAATCAAAACTCAATTTTACTTACTTAGTGAGTAAGTTACAGGAGGAAAAATCATTAAGATTATAAAACCTAATTCCCAGTTACAGTAGAGCTAGAAGTTAATCAATGCTTTGTAGAGCAGAATATATCCATAGTATGAATTTGTTATGAGCTCTATAACCTTCAATGTTCAAAACATTTCCTCAGAAAACCTTCATATACTCAATTCAAGGAGACTACTCTAAAGCTAAAGATATAATATGGTACTGAACTTCTTTGCCTCCAGTTGTCTGTCCTCCCTCGAACCCTGCAAAATTGTTCTGTTGGGTTGGTTTTACAGAATCTCTGTCAGGATGGACCAAGGTCTCTGGACTTTGAGCACATCTACAGGTAGAAAGCAGCTAAGTGCAGGCTTCGAGGGTTGACACTCTGGGTGAGGACTGGGCACCAAATCCATCCTCTGCATTACCCAATCTGTTTATAGATTTAGCCCCAAGCCTTCCACCTCAAAGAGTACAAGACAACCCCCAGGGAGCCTATGTCCATCAGCAACAGGGTGTATGTTGAAAGCAAGAGAGCACTCAGTAAATAAATCGATTCACCCAACCATGAGGGGTCTAGAGAATTGGGTTTTGTTTATCTTTCGTTTCCCTTTAGTACAAGGCAGATGTTTCTAAGTCATAAGCAGAAACCTCAACAATTTTTAAGACTGAAGAGGAAGGGAGGGAGGAAGAAACATGTACAAGCTTTGAGGATGTTCTCAGCTTCAAAAAAAGCCAAAAACAAAACCACACACCAAAAATGTATATCTGTAAAAGCAAGTTTTTTTCCTTAAGCTATTTGGTAATTCTTAGTTCATAGGAGCATTTTATCCAGAAGGTTCTTCATGTTTCCAGTCTAGGTTGTAGCAATCTCAGTGAGGCACTAAATTTTAGGCTGTTAAAGTCTTTCTGTGCAGCACGGTCATTTTAAAATGATGTGATAGCCATCATTGCTTTCAGCTGTAACAAAGAAGTGCAAAGCATTTTTTCATTGCTTTTAGAAAACAGCACAGATACAGAACTCTAGATTTTCCTCTTAGGTAGTTTGCAACAGTTTGTACTCTTGTTCCACAATCCATTCATGAAAATCAATGTTGAACATCTAGGTCAAAGCATTTGTATAAAAAAATACAACGTACTAACTGTCATCTTTTATCATTTTACTAGAATGTTTTCTGCTCATTTATGTCAGCGGTATCAATGGATTTATGAAAGTTTTATAACAGTGCAACTGAGAGGAAAGCATAGATCAATCAGTCTATCATAGTGTAAGTTGATGCAACACCTTGACTTACACTAGATTAGATTACTTATCTTTTCAGGATAAGAGCACTGAGTTTGTGATAACATTTAGTGCAATTGAAAGGAGAAATTATCTTTAGAAGTGCATGTAATAACAGCAGCAATACATACCTTTTAATGTGCTGATAACAAAACAAGATTCATCTTGGAAGTTTTGCACCATCTGAAGGGCAGAAGGACAAAAGCCAACACAAAATATTTTTAGCAGTTTAATTCAGGTTTCTTTCAGTGCCAGTACAGAATTTAGAGGAGAGTTATCAAACAACATTTGGTGTCTAGTCCTACACAGTCCTGAGTAACCCTTCCCATAAGGTTGTTGAAGTACATGACTGATTAATTAAGGTCCTTGCAGCTGCTAATGTGCTTAGGAGAAGTTTATACTAAAGTGCTTGCCTGGAACTGATCTGGCTTGTTCAGCATTTTGCCATCCTCTTTGCAGCTCTTGATCCTGCAAGTTCTTATACCTCTCCAGTTAGTCTATTAAAGACTATGTTCTTAATTGCCTTCAATGAAGCTATACTAGTTTAGACTGGATGAAGACAGCCCCTCTCCTAATTCTAGCAATGGTGATACACACACACATTCAGCTGAACCGTGAAGCTTTGGTGAGCTTACATGAGCATCTGGGAGAATATCTAGAGGTGGTCAACCCTGAGAAATGGACTCCTTGCTGAATAAAGGAATATTGTTACTATAAAGCCATCTCAGCACTGTTCATCTGGTTATTTTGACCAGACATTAATATAGACACTGTGCTTGCAGGAACATTTACCTGTTTGTATTTTGTCAAGGCACAGGAATCTTAACGAAACCGCTATAAGACTATAAGAGGCAAGGCAGATCATGGGAAGCAAGATCAGTATCTAAAGCTATTTGAGTTATTCATGAAAAACAGCTAGATTTTCAGAACATGTGCAGGTTCTAGCAAGGCCCCTGACTAAACAGGTGAGTTAAGAGATTCAGCTGACTTCAGATCCAATCTGAAATGCTCACTTAAGCTTCATCCTTAGTCAATGCTTCCTCCCATCTTAAAGTAGCTGTGTGGGACAGAGAAGGTGAATTATCTTCAAGAGGGGTCTCGTACAGTTGGAACAGACGCTGGACACCTAACTTCAGAGAGGAGGTGACCAGAACCTCTCTGCTCAGCTCAGAAAATCCAGCTTTAAGCAAAAGCCTTCTCCTAGCTATTGAATATAATTCAAGTAGAGCACTTCCCAGCCGTAAGCTCTCACATCAAATATCCTTTTCATCTTAGACTAATCTCCCTATTCTCTTTTGGGTTTAACATCCACCCCCTGCCCCTGCAAATCAAACTTCACTGGCCAGTCTGTGTGTCTGTGCCTAATGATGCATGAAGTACATTCATAGAGTGCCTCACTCTTGCCACTATAGTACTAGAACAAGAAAAAAATTATTAAAAAAGCAATAGACATTGTTAATAATTGACTTAAATAAATACTTAAGGCCTTATACCCAAGCTGGTTCAGGCAATTCCCCTACCAAGAGTTGCCTCCAAGCACTTTACATCCATAAAGCATCAGGGTTTCAGATTTAATCAGGCTGAAATAGCAAGGAGACTTTAGGAATAAGCATTACAGCCTTCAATTTAGGCTCCAGTTGAGACCTATGCTTTGCTTCATTTGTTTTAACAATGTTTCTTATAAATGAAGCTCCTTAAGTGATTCTGGTGCATGAATGAGTAAGTAATTTAGTGAGGGGAAAAGAGGAAGAAGGGCAACTCACTATTAACCTGAAAGTTAATGGAACAGACTAAATTAAGCCATCATATAATGGGACACAAACAGCTAGCAGAGGTCCATGAAATTATAGTGAGTGCTTACACACCACTGACTCAGACCCAGTGGCTGTAATCACTGGCCAAGATGTAAGAATAATTGCCCTAAAGATTTTCAAACTTGCCTTCTTTAGGAAACTTTCCTATTCAATTTAAAGGTTCTCACTTTAGATCCTTACTTCAGAATTTGTTGAAGTAGTCAACACAAAAAGAAAATTACCTATTTTGTTGTGTTTTGTTTTGTTTTAAAAAAAAACTCTTTTACAAAGCAAAGATCTTAAAACCACACCGAAATCAATGGTATGCATGAATGACTTGCTTTAAGTATTTGCTTTAACTTGTTGGGATTAGTAACCTTGCAAAGCTTCCTTGAAGACTCATTCCATAATTTAAAAGGTCATTCTAATTTCAAGAAGTCAGACAACTGTTACAGCTCTGACAGAGTTTGCACTAAACCCTTACCTCATTGCTCACTAATACATGGATCCCTGTGGGTCCCTGCCGATAGATTCGATTTATCTGCTGTGGAGAAATGCTGTACAAGTTTGCAATCTTCTCAATTAATTCCAGCGTGGTCAATTCTTCCAAGAAGATTGCATGATATACTGCAACAAGTTGAAAGCAATCACAGAATTACAGAGTAATTTTAAAATAGCAACTACAGATAACACCAAGATGTTCAATATCAACAACTAAATGGGTTTAAGAACCAGGTTCAAATCTTGATAGTAGATAAACAAGCTTAGTACCTTTGAAGCAGCCCCCAAATATCCAGCTTGATGATTTATAGAAAAATACCCAGTATAATAATAATAATAATAATAATAATACCCAGCACCTCTCCTGTGAGGACAGGCTGAGAGAGTTGGGGTTATTCAGCCTGGAGAAGGCTGTGGGGAGACCTGATTGAGGCCTTTCAGTGCTTAAAGGGAGCCTATAGGAAAGATGGGGACAATCTTTTTAGCAGGGCCAGCTGTGACAGGACAAGGGGTAATGGTTTTAAACTGAAGCGGGGTAGGTTTAGACTAGAAATAAGGAAGAAATTCTTTACAATGAGCGTAGTGAAACACTGGAACAGGTTGCCCAGAGAGGCAGTGGAGGCCCCATCCCTGGAAACATTCAAGGCCAGGTTGGACGGGGCTCTGAGCAACCTGATATAGTTAAAGGTGTCCCTGATCATTGCAGGGATCAGGACTAGACAACCTCTAAAGGTCCCTTCCAACCCAAAACATTCTATGATTCTATGACTCTATTTGGATGCAGTGGGTAAATAAGACACACGTCACTTTTGCCCAGAGGAAAACACAGGGACTAATGACAACATCTATCACGGGGCACTGGAAAAACACTCTCATAAAGGTGTTAATGTTTTTGGATAATCTGCTTTTACTGATTTTGACACTTTAAAGTAGATCCAATTAAACAGTAAAACACGTGAAACGACGTTACACAAAAGTAGTGTTTTATTAGATGTTATCCCACTGACCCCATAGGCACAAACTATAGACTACAACGTATCAAATAACTGTAGATGACACTATTATTTTTTAAATCCAATACAAATGGTAGAAACAAGCAGGTAGAAAAGCTGTGCCTGGTTAATGCTATGCACAAGAACCGAGGACAATCCCTATTCTCATTTGACTGTACATCATGTCATGAGGGATAGTTAAGAGCCACAAGTTCCCAAAAGCTTTGAACTCCCAAGAATTAGAACCTCACTTTAAGACATAACAACCTTCCTTTTCCCAGAATATTTTCAAACAAGCCATAGTCTAAAGCAAATTGTGGATGGGAGGGTAATTTTTAATGCTATGGTCCCTATTAAGATCTGAATAGAGACTTTGCTGTGGCATTCTGCAGACAGCTTGTAAGTAGGCCTGTTTCCCAGGCAGACACTACCAGTTGGAATCTGTAGCCCTGGTACTAACCAAAGCGTCAGAACTGGGATAAACAGGACCTCCTTAAACATGCAGGACACCAAGCTGTCCCAGGCAGGAGCTCAGGCAGAAAGAAGCATTCTCACCAGAGAAGTGTTTCACCAAATCTGTACATAAAAACTTACCACAAAGACTGCCATCTCCATTTTCTCGTTTTTGGTGGAGATGGGACCTGTTTTGCTCTGGTTCTTGACAGACATAAATTGTCATCTTGGGCCTTACATTTCTATGAATTATTAAAAAACAGCAGTGAGTTATTTAGTAGGTCTAAAATTGTTCCGTTCAGCTAGCAAACACTGAGAGATGGAATCATTCAGGCTGTAGATAAATAACCAACTAAGGGATAGTCTTGATGCTGGTGACTAGATGTCTTAGGAGGTCTAGTAAGAGCCCCCTGGGAAGTGGTGGCACAGTGCAGAGCACCTTAATCTCTTCAGGATCAGATAAGAATAAACAGCTTTCAGCACTTGCCAAGCAGCTCATCATACCTGCCTTTACCAATTTGAACCCTGCCCAGCTGGAGAATTTATGTTATTGCCATATAAGTAAGTTTAAGAGTCATTTGAGGCTCCAGGGAATGTTTGGTTGGTTTGTTGTTTGTTACCCGTGATGGAGATGCAACACAGGGTATTGTAGGCTGTGTCTCGTGGACAGTGGATGGAAGCTATCAGCTGGTAGCAAATAAACCACTGGAGATCGACATTACAATGCTTCATTTTGGCAACATTTGAGCTGTGCTTGGATTTGAATACCATAGTGATCTCCAGCCTCTGAGATGACCTCTCTGAAGTGTTAAAAGGTCTAAATGTTACAGCTCCAGGATTATTTCTAGTTAACACTGAAATTCACGGGATGCTGCCGTAACAAAAAAATAGGAAGGAAGACGTACAAACCTTCCTTTGATTGCATTAAAGAGCCGAATTCCATCAGCAGGCCCACAGATTTGAACAAAATCTTCTTTGGACATCTTCAGTAAGTCAGCACCTACGTATTTCAAATTGATTTTTTTTCAGAAGTTAAGCAAATCTTAGCTTCCAAATTGTGTGTATGGGCAGCAGGAAAGGGCAGGGGGAGAGGATCCACAAAGCTAAATCAGACAGATTTGCCTAGAGAAGTTGCAAATTCAGAGAGGTGTACACTGCAAATCAATCATTGTGAAACAGAGCTAGAAGCTGCCAAAAGAGCAGTGCTGCACTGGAAGATACTCTAGCCAACTGGGAGATAAGCTAGATATTTAACATTAAATGGCCCAATTTTCTCCAACTGCCGTGTTTACCAGTTTGTTTAACCATGTTGCAAGTCAGAGACAGGTTCCTCAAGGTTTCAACATCTTTAACAATTCCCCCTTCCACCATCTTACTGCTGTGTACAACTACCTAATGGGAGTGTACAGTGAAGATGGAGCTGCAGATGGAGCCAGACTCTTCTCAAAGGTGCACAGGGACAGGATGAGAGGCAGCAGACAGAAGATGGAAGATGGGAAACACTGATTAGGTATAAGAAAAAAATTTTTCACTGTGAGAGTAGTCAAGTATTTGAAGAGGTTGCTTAGAGATTGTGCAATTTCCAACCTTGGAGGTACTCAAATACAACTGCACAAGGCCCTGGACTTGCTTCAAGCAGGGGACTTGTGCCTAATGAACTCCAGAAGTCCCTTCCATCTTAACTTATTCTATATTTCTACAAACTGTTTTGGCAAATGCTAACTAATCTAGAACAAAAGATCAGACCAGTCATGCCATCAACAGTGGCCAGCAGCAGATGCTACTGATATGAAGCATGAGCTGCACTTACAAAAGAGAATAAAGACAAAATAATTGGACTGTTTAAACTCACCCGAAAAACTTGAGAAGAGTCTACAGAATGGAGAGAACCTATTACGATGAAGCCACTGCTGGGCATCTTGAATAGAAGCAGAAGGAAGGAGATGCTACATTGCAAAAAGAATAAGAAGGTCTTGAAATGAACTGTTCACCAGTGTCCTAAAAAAGAAAAGCACCACATTAACATGATCTCAAGTACTTACATCATTGCTGGGAGGCAGGAGCTCCACTTGGTGGGTTGGAGAACTGTTGCTAAAAAAAATTATATAAAGTTGGAAGAGAAAAAAAACATTATTTTAAATTTTACATCACATTGTCCATCCTCTTCCCCCTCCTCCATTTGACTCAACTGTCACAAGTTACATACCAACTTGGCTCTTTTCTCTATCAGATTTAAGAAAAGGTGTCCAAAAACTGGGCCAAAAAAGGACCAAAAAAAAACCAGCCCCAAAAAACTCTACTTGAGCCTTTGTTGGTCAGTTGAGTTCCTACTCAACACTGAGAGAAAAACTCGGTTCTGACCTCATTCAAGCTTTTCCATACAGGTGACTCACTAATGTGATGCCATCTAAGCAAGGAAGTTGTGACCTATGGGTTTGACTGAACTGAAACATTCTGAGCCAGAAATCCCCTAACTAAATCCACTCTCTAGTAATGATTCTTTGCAAAAATTTAATAAAGAATCTTGTAATCGAAACCTGCTGTTTTTTTAAACATAGTAGATCGCAATTTAACTATATTAGACAAAACCACATTTCTACCAAACCAAAACATAGACAGGACTTGACACATGAAGGATTTTCCCAATGAGTTAATAATCTATCACTGAAAGAAAATGCTCAACAGATCTCTCTGCTAACACCAATTCTTGTCATTACAGTGTTTGTCCTTATTCATCGATTGAGGTTGCTCATTGAAAATTTGTCATACAACATTGATTAACTAATGAGCTGTGTGGAGAGGTGACAAAGCTGTAGAGTGCTAGAGGAGGAAAAGAAAGGCCTATGCCAAATTCCTAGGGGAAAATATGTTGCAGGGAGGACTCAGAAGTACCAAGGGACTGTGCTGTGCATTTTTGTCATCAGCTATCATCTTGGGTGTTTCTTTATGACAGCCATATTAATGAATTAAACATGCCTCTTGTTAATGCTTTGTTCTGGAATGGCTTCTCAGAACCCAGACTGTTTTGCTCCAGACAGAATTTCTTTAAATCCCATTCAACTGGGAATTCAGCACCCCAAACCACCTCAAGACAGAAAGGAAGGAATACCAACTCTGAAGAGGTGGTGAAGGCTGAAAGCCTCTAACACTCTTGTCAGGAGATACTGGGAATTGCTGGTACAGAAGACGGTGTGTTCTCTGACCCCTACTGAAGAGTAAGAGAGGAAACTCACAGCAGAAATTGCCCTGGCGGTCCTCTGATGCTCACCTCCCATAAGCAGTGACATACAAATAGTACTCTGCATTACAGGGAATTCCTGGCTGGAAGATCTTAAAAGTCTCTGTGGGAAATATTTGCCCCTTTCTAGGAAGGGTGGTCCTTGACCTCTTGTTCCAGGGTATGAAATGCACGGACACACAAAGCACATGCACACAAAGGTATCAACAGGAAAGATAAAGCATTTATTTGTTACATACCCATCTCCAAGGTTGAAGCTGTTGGGAGAGCTGTTGTAGCTTGGAGATGGAGCATTGTTCATTTGATAAGGCACATCTGGCCAGGGGGAGCACTGTTGGAAGGAAGGCAGTGGGGATACTTTCATAAGGATGGAAATAAAGGATTTGATTCTCCTCTTATACCATATTCATGCTGTTGCCACACCACTAACTTCAGCTCATCACTCCTGCTGGGAGGAGGAGACGGGCCATGGATTTTTTACGCCGCTCTCCAAGCAGGCTGTCAGGGGGCCAGATTGATTCCAGTTGTGCATTCCACATTTCTCCCATTTCACAAAGCCTGTCCCCGAATAACACTGGGCCAAAGTGTGCACAGCTGTAAGTCAGAGCAACGCCAGTGTCAACTCAGACTGAAGGCAGCAATGATACAGAAATACCCCCGGTCTCAATTATAAATCCCTAATTAAATCCAGGCAAGAGTGACAAATACGCTCCAGTGGCATTGCTTCAGGTTTATACCAGTGAAAGAGCAGAATTTGAACCAGCCTGTTAAAACCTCTGGCTATTAGTTGAGGAGCTTGAGTTATAAACCGGTATTACAGGGAGAAAATTTAAGATAGACAGACGGACACAAAGCTACTAAAAGTCTTCGCAAATATAGGTCAAACTCCATCGTCCATTACAGTAGTGTAAAACCAGAGTAACCCAGCTAGAATTGGTGACTCTGTTCTGAATTTAAGCCACCGTAATCAGCAGGAGAAATCTAGCCCTGTGGAACCATCAACAGCTCAAGAAAATGCTCAGTCGTATCCTTGTTTGCAATGATAAAAAGAAGACAAGCATAGCTGTGGAGTTTTATCATCTCCACAAATACTAGCAAATATTTAACTCTTTGGCAACCCACATTTCCCCATACAATATGTCAAAGTGCATCAGAGCTCATAGGAAGAGTTTGGGATCTGCCACCTCAGTAGAATTAGGTCTGTGTACACAAGAGCCTTGTTAACAACCACCACATTGAATTAGAAAACACGCTGGTCGCTCCTGGCAACTTGAGGAAAATTGAGTGGGAGGGACTGGATCTCACAAACAGGAAGTTCATTTAAATTAAGAAAACCCCCTCATTTTCAGAAGTCCAGCAAGCCACTTCAAAAAAACAAGAACTAAATCAAAAAACAAAATATTCCCATAGGGAGCTGGAACAGCACTTTTAAACCATTGTCTTGAGTCCTGTTGCTTAGTAACTCTGCAGCCTGGGGTAAGCTTATATATACATCTTAGTAATGGCAGGGAGGGGTAGGAACAGAGACATATCTGCACCAGATGCATCAGAACATAAGACATTCAAGATATTCCTCAAGTACAACCCAGAGATCTAGCATGCAATCATAGCCTCACAGGCACGTTCACAGAAAACCAGATTAATAATTTAATCAGACACCCTACTCATCTGTTCAAGTGCCCCATCTCCTACATGAGCTTTTGCCAGACAGTTCTGAAGAAATTACCTCAAACAAGTGGCATCTCAGTGCCACGACAAGTGCCCAGGAGCACGGCAGAAGATAGAGAAAATGCTTCTTTTAAAGCTAGGCTGTTAAGTGTTGGTTTATACCCTGAAACATAAAAAACTTTGGCATGTTTTATAAATCTCAACAGTGAGAGATATTTTATAATTTCACCCAGGTCTCAATTTCAGTCAGATCTGGGCATATGTGTCTCCGCAAGACAATCTCCAACACTCAGTTTGACTGAATTTTCTCTCGAATCTATCTCCCAACATGCTGAAGTAGTACGACACATCTCTAAAAGGCTTTACCTCTGTGAGAATAGTTGTCTCATACGAAGGCTGATACTTCTCCTTCTCCTGGGTGGTCTTCTTCTCCATTTTTTCCCTGTCAGTCTTCTGTTTTCTGTCTGCTCCTTTAGGCTATAAGCATAAGCACAAGCTTTCCCTTATGCCAAGTATTACAAGTTTGGAGACAGAGGCCAAGAGATTTTTTTGTAATCTGTTCACAAAAGTCTCCTTAAGATTTATGGGGACTCTACACATGGAACAAGACCAGATCTGCATCTTCTAGACAAAAAAATTAGTCCAGCATCTCTGCTGTTTATATAGCATCTTCCATTAATGCATATTGCAATTCCAAAATAGGCTCACCACAGTCCTGAGATTTGATACCAACTATTTCAGACCATGAGTCTCATGAGTTATGCACTTCAACTGGTATTTGTACCATCTCTCCAGGAACAGGAAGGACACTGCTTGGGGATCAAGACTGGAGCAGCAGATGCTTTGAGAAAACAGGCCTATGAAAAGCATATTGGTAAGTGACCACAGGTCTGCCATGCCCTAATTAGGAGCTTCAGAGATGAACAGAATCATCTTTCTCTCCTCCAGATAGCATGGAGAGGAACTCTGCTGCAACAAGCAAAGGGTATTTAAAATCTCCAAGTTATACTCTCACTGTTCATGGAGGATTGAATCAAAGAAACTGGAGATGCCCATACTGTCTTGCGTGCCTAGGAGCACCAAAATACAGTGGATACCACAAATATCAATCAGTGTAATATGTTGAGTTAAAATTACTTAAACCAGTAGCTTCAATATTCCTGAGAAACTTGACCCTATTTTGTATAGTTTGCAATACACATCATCTTCAGGACACAGACTAATGAGGGGCAATGCCGTCTAGAGACTACTTGTCTGTATTCCACAGAAATTTATTTTGTGCACTGATGCCTCTCCAATGGGTTCCCATTCCAACCAGTCGAGGTTTGAATTGTTCATGAGGTCATTACTATTATTATTATTATTATTACATCCACACAGCACAGATCTCAGTATTTATATAGCATTCAAGGCACAACGGACTGGCATAAGTCTCCATGCAACACTTGAGTTTGAACTGGGTCATTTTAATTTAACTAGAATTGCAGTGTAGCAGCTCAGGGCTTATGTCACTTTGTGTGCAAGCATCCTACTTAAGATCTTAAGCACAGCCACCTAAAAGTCTGCTTTTTTAGCCCACTACTTGCATCACTCCTACACAATTTTAAAACTGCATGTTCCTATTCTTTGTCTATTCCAGTTGATGACAAAGCTGAAACTACCTCATACCTTGAACACTTTGATCTGGCAGCTTGCAGAATGCAAGTGTTCTGTGTATTCACCATTTTCATTCTGCTTAAAGGTGTCGATTTGCACCCGGAAGGGCACCCCTTTCTCTCCTCCATGTTTCCGCGGAGTAAATTCTGTGCTGATGCAATGTACCTGGCAAAACAAAAGCTGTGCTCATCTCTGGAGACAGTTGGAAGCTGTGCAAATCCAATTTCAGACTCCCTGAACTCGCAGGGTGCCTGAACATGAGGATTTGGCTCCTTCTGAGAAACTAAGAGAGGCAAAAGAGTTCAAAAAGTTTTCATTTCTGTTCCTCAGGACAAAACAATCAGAAAAACAAGGAGGCCAGAGAGAAACAGGGCATCAGGAAAAGTATCCTTTGATTTAAGTAAATCCGACATACAGGTTAAAAACAGATAGCTGTCATTTGAGATGAGAAACACTCATGAAAGAGGAAAGCAAGCAAAACTAACAGGTTGTGAACAGTTTCCTCCAGACAAAACCCAAGCTTAGAAAGCAGTATCCATTTTTTTCTTTTTTTTTTAAAGAAAATCCTAGCTGTAGAGGATAGTACTCCAAAGCTAGCAAGTAGCTAGCAAGTTGGTTTAGCAAGTATACTACAAATTAATTATACGTGATTCTCGCTTGAGTTTGTATATTATCATTAGCATCTTTCTCTCTTCTTCATGTCCTGGCTACCTTAACTCTCCAGATCTTTAAGATACCTCACCATTGTATCTGCCACAGGAATATCACTTCTCTTACCTGAATGA
>NW_009260026.1:3716116-3728829 GCF_000687185.1 Egretta garzetta | reverse complement strand
AATGCCGAGGCTCTCTTTGATGGATCCCACAGAAATTCAACAGTGTTCAACTGGGTGGGGCTGGCCCTGGGATCCAAGATACCAACTGACAGCGGAATATCTGTAGAAGAAAACCCCTAAAATTTTAAAAATATTAAATTGAAGAAGAGAAAGCATTTCCATACAACTACAAGATGCATGTGAAAAGCCAAGCCACCGAGGAGATCTCTATTTGGGACTATAGCACTAGATCTCCTTCCCACCCAAAGACATACAGGATTCCTAAGACAGTAAGATATAAAAACCTAAACACATATGCAAACATGCCATATGTCATTCAACACCTCGCTTCCAAACACCGCACGGGAACAATAATGAAATAGTCTCACCTATATCAAGGATGCGGTCCCCAGGCCGACTCCACCTCCAGCCCTCGAGCTGCTGGTGCTCTGTGTACTGCAGGCGTCGATCATGGAAAACTACACGAATTATGCTCTGTTAAGAAAAGATGGCAAGATTAACAACGTGATCCAAAGGCCCTTCTCTTGAGATGACTTTGGTTTTCCAGCGCAGAAGCAAAAGCTGATCTCTTATGTTTCTCACCCCCATTCATGAGGAGAGCAGAGGGTCCACCTAAGAGACCCATCACCATGTTTACCAAATTCCTAAGGGACCCCTGAGTGAGAGAGCAACGCACTTTCCCCTTCACAGCACATGTCTACGCTGCATAATGCAGCTCTGTACAGCTTTCTGGGATTCGGTCTGGAAGCGCTATAGCAATGTCCACCTAAGCATAGGTATCATGCCATGTGAACATCACTATACTGCCTCCACACCCCAAATGGCTCACATAGGGGTAATATTTAATGTGTCTGCACCGTGCCCCAACCCCAGTATATCCCACTCTTACTAGCAAATGCGAAAGCCAGCTCACCTGTCCCTGCACCAGTGGAGCTGACATGCCCAGACACCTTGTCAGCGGGAATTAACTTGATTCCAGCCATTATCAGCCAGTCATTGGCACTGGATTTGCCCCAGTACATTGGTAAACTGCCCCACTACACAGTTAAATGAGTGTAGAATAGAAAAGCTTCCGTAACAGGAGAAATTTCATCTCTAGCCTGCAATGGTGCAGCCATGTCAATAACTTGAGAAAAAAGGCTGGAATAAGAGCAATCCCCAGGACCAACAAGTCCAAGGTACCCCTAAGTAATATATCCTTTTGTATATTGAGAGTGCTACACCAGCATGAGTCAAGGACTCCTTACTTCTCAGTTTCTCAAGTCCATGCTCCTGCTGGGGATTTCTGTACCAAATGGGAGTGAGTATTTTTTTGTCAATGAACCTGAGAAACGCCCAAATCAAAGCCTAGCTCTAAGAAGCAAGCAAGTTACAGTGGCAACACCTGCAAAATTGGAATCCCAATCCACATGCTTCCTGAAATGGGCTGAAAGACAAACAGGGAACCACCTAAACTTGGGCAACATTTGAAATCTAGATTGGAATCCAAATTTTTCAACCAGAACCCACTTCTGAAAAGAAATCCTGAGGCAGAACAGCCAAGAATTTGGGAGAGGAAGGCTTGAAGGTTGGATCCAGAACCATGATCCGGACCCAAGTTCTTGAATTTGAACTGGTTTGGGAAGTGGGAAACAACAAAAAAAATCCCCAGAACCAAACAACCAACTTCTGTATGTTCATAATTATGCCCATTACCAAAGTAAACTGGAGCTATGCAGAGTCTGCATGGCAGAACGATGTAAACACTGGGGTCCTCCATTTGACATGTAACAACCCAGGCGTCTTGCTGGGGTTAAGAAGGGAGACAAGTCTGCCTCTCACCAGTTTTGACCATGTTCACCTCTGAACTTTGGGGTTCCCCTGAACCCAATATTCACAGTGAAACCCTGGGGTCATGATCAGAAACAGAATAGAGGTTCCCCTGAAGCCCTGTAAAGCCAAGCTGCATAGTCCCGTGAAACTAGCACTCAACAACTCCATCAGCCCTGCTCCCATTAAAAACAATGGCAAAGTATTTTCCATTGTCTCAGTGTGAGCAAGGTCAGGCCCTTCATTAGAGGCTGTATGTAGTAGCAGGAAGAAAAGAAATCTATATTTCTCCTTACCTTTACATATTTTGTGTTTAAATCTTGAAACTCTCCCAATTTCCTATTCTCAAGTAGACGGATTTCATAAGACTGACCTAGAGTTTAAGGAAACATTTCCAAGGTGTTTAATACGTTGTAGCAATGAGAGAGTCATGCTGGCATTTACGTGGCTAATAAAAGCATACGTTTGATCAGGGAAAGCTCATTTTTGGTAACATAATGCATTTGCCCCCAGTAATCCAGTAGGCGCTAAAGCAGAGCAGAAATCTGAGGGGAAGGTTTGCCTTTTGGCAGCTAAAAGCTCTCAGTTAAGGCATCAATCATAGTCTGTCTCCCGAGGCTGCTACAGTTTTGTGGTCACCCTTCAGAAAGTCACCAAGGTGTTCGAGGCAGCCATCCCCCCATGTCACGTGGCTGTGACAGCACTGCCTTCATCTCTCCCTTCTGCTGAAGCCATGGTAGTGTGAAGAGCTGCTCGCACACCAAGTCTAGGCACTATTCTCCAGAGGACAGCAATTTGGGCGAAATCTCGCCTTCTTCAGGGAGCAGTCAGGTCTGTAAGGTACTTTGATGAACCAGAAATATAAGATGTTCCATAAGGCCTTGAACTTGGCTGCCAAGGGCATAAATACTCCACACGTGTGTGTGGAAGCAGCAATGGGTATTACGAGATGCGCAAGGACCACTTCTAGGAAGGGAATTCATACTCCAGCACCCCACCACCACCACCCTCAGCATAAGGAATTTAGGCAATTCAGTAGAATTTAGGTAACTGGTTTATGAAATGACATCTCCCTCCAAGGCTAACAGTAGACAAAGGAGACTGGTGTCCCAGTACCTTAAGCACAAATGACTAAGACAACACAAAAGCTCATTATATAGGACCAACTCTGTACAATAAACCTACAACCAGTACAGAGGCAGGACAGGATCATCAGGATTAACAAAGCATATATATACCTTTTAGCTAGTTTTTCTTATTCTTGCTAGCCTCCTTTTTTACTGAAAAATGCACAACTACGACAAGGCAGGCACCAAGAAGAGGATCAGTTTGGGTTTTCTGGCTCAACCAGTATCTCCTCAGAACTGGCCCTGCAGAAAACTGCAAAGCAGATATATCTCCCTCTTAAGCAGTTGCTATCAGCAGAGACAAAAAAATGCTACATTTCTGGATCTGGATCTGGATCTAGAATTAGAAGACTTATGACAGCAGATATGTCAGGAGGGCACCGCATTTCAGGCAGATTCCCTTTTGGGAATCCCAGCTCTTCCGGTTGCCTGCTGCGTACAGACCGTACCGCTAGAGCACAGGGATAATTGTGCTTATTCAGCTGACTGGAAGGAGGGGGCGGGGGGGAAAAAAGCACAAGGGAGGCCATACTGAAGCCCCAAATGTTTGCACAACACTCCTGCTGATGTCAATAGGAGTTCTGCAAACAGGAAATGACCCTTGAATCCAGCAAGTGGCTTAGGGCATGGGGAAAGGGGAGAATAAACCATATGAAGTACCAAATTAAGCACTGGAAACATGCATAGGTCTTAACCCATCTCTTTTCACATATGTAAACAACAGTGACCTTCCTTTGAAGATTGCTGGACAACAAAAGTGGATTTTGTAAACCACAGTCCTGAAATTGAGGTCTTCCACACTTTAACTCAAGAGACTTTCTAGTGTTCCCATTGATACACATTAATACTGTTTACTTGGCAATTTTTAGAGAGATTACATATGTCTCCACGTAATCGATACTGTTGCATTAGCATAAAAAAGATCAGGCTCAGGTTCACAAAATTGGTTTTCTATGTTGTACTATGCATCTGTGTATATGTTGTGCACGTGTATCTATGTTGTATGAGGACTTGGCTGCTTGATGGCTCAGTTTGGGGATAGATTTCACCAGCTATAGAGGGACACGGTTCATTGCCTCAAATGAATTTACACAGCCAAGCATCTCTTGCACTTACAGTTCATTCCCATGCAACTATGAGGCTAATTAATCATTACAGAAAATTAATTTAGTATTTGAGACCATGAGCATCCAAGAGACAGTAAAATACATCTATGACTGTACTCAGATGGGGTAACAGGGACAGAGAAATTAAGTGGCATAAGCTGTGCTGCAGAGGAAGGCAGTGGTAGAACCAGAAGCACTGCCAGCTATTCAGTGAGTATCTCAGGAATGAGCAGGGTTTGGGGACACCTTTGTGTGCTGATACACTTTCACTCTTTGCTTAGACTGATCTGCTTATTTGTAGTTCAAAGGAGACAAAATAACGGGCATAAAAACATTGGCCACGTGCTCTTCAAACTAGCATCAAGCACTCAAAAGCTCTGCAGCATTCATCTCCCAACCACTTGCATGCAACAGGAACACGCAACCCAGCAGACAGCAGGCACTGCACATCTCCTGACAGGAGTAATTCAGCTTGGGTGGAGTTAGATTCTGCCCACTGGTAAAAAAGAGGCTGTAGTGGAGACAGAGTTAATATTAAATGGAAAGCCAAAGAGGAAATAATACACTTTGATGAAAGATATATGGGTCATCTAATGTAAGCCCTGGAACTCGGTTTACACCACAAAAAATCTCAGTCAAAATGACATTTTATGCTAGCAGCTTTCCCCTTGATCTCTGAATGTTTAACTCCAGTTACTACACAGAACTGTTACCAAAACAAGACTGCTCCCAGCCAAGCTTCATAAACATGCAGGTTATCTCCCTCTCTGTGGAACAATATCAGTGAGAATTTGGTCCTAATTCCTCACAAGTTCTTCGCATATAAATATTTTGGTATTTATTTTGAAAAATTCATTCTCCCTACAACTTATTCCAGCAAATACATGGCTTCGTGACTAACGGTACCCATAATTAATTGGTATAGCACGGACAGGGTTCAGATACTTGAACTTTTATAGCACCAACCTGCTTGGATTATACTTTTTCCTTGAAAAACACCTTCCAAACCTTGTTTACCCTGTGTTTTCCACCATCACTACCAGCAAAACTCCTGAAATGGTGAATTACAACCTCAGCCCTGCAATTATAGCAATTGCAGGGAAAACCCACAAAACTAAAGAATCAGTAGTTGGATGCTGGAGAATACGATCCCTTTGAAAAATAAAGCAAATAAGTGACCTAACCTGAAGAAAGCTGAACTCCCCCTGACATCAAAGAGAGGGAAGAAGTCACTCGAGGCTCTGGTACACAGCTCATCTATGAATGCTCCATCACTGACTCATCAGCACTAGCAGGCAGAGACTCCGATTTTCTGCTAAAACTGTATCAGTAACAGATCATTCACACTCGGGTATCTAAATCTGTAAAGAAATGTGGCTGCAAGTGTGACTAAAACAAACTGTATTCCCAGTTCCTAAGGCAGACTGCAACTAGCTAAGCCCAAAACATACAGCTGAAATACAGACAGTTCCCCTATGCTGAGTTTTTTCCATCTGCCTCAGATGGAAATACAGATTAATCAGATCCTTCCAAGTCAACACTTGGGGGTAAAGCTGGATACAGGGCAGAGGGTACTGATGCTCAGACTCTGCAATGATTTGATTAAATGGTCTGACCTTGACCAGGGCCATATCTGGTCCTCAGCTGACAAGGGTTTAACATCCACAGGGCTCAGATGGGTGAGACAAGCTGAAGAAAACATCTGTGGCAGTGGAGAGCAGCAGTGGCAGTTTCACAGCAGTCCCCCTTTACCAGGATGATAATCAACACTGCTGAACGCTAGTCTTAAACCCAGTGCTAAAGGCCAGCAACTTGCTGGAACCCTTTTCCTTCCACGCTCTCAACAATGGCCATAGCTTCACCACCACAGGCAACACAGGTTCAAGATAGCTTCGAAGCTGGTGACCAGCCTGGTCTCTGGTCATGTTGTAATATTGGACAGGTCCATACAAGGGCACCTAAAGCATCTATGTCACTTCTTGAAATGAATAATACATTTGGCAAGCAAAACCCCAGTGTAGCTGAGGCCAAAGCAGCCTCCTGCCCGCCTGCATGACCCGGTGCTCCCCTTGCACAGGGCTTGCCACAACCCTTCTTCCCTACCTCAGGCAGGGAACAGAATGGTAGTAAATATTTGGAAAACCACATGAAATTCCTGAGATGCAATTTGTCTCCCAGCTTCACTGAAAGCTTCAGGGGCACCAGTAAAAACCTGGGTGGGTGATGATACACTGCAATTTGTATTTTGAACAGACATTCCCTGAGCAACAGCAAATTTGTGCAATCTCCTCCTAGGCGAGAGTTTGAGCAACTCTGCTTTACAAAGAGTAGTATCCCGCAAAGTAGTAACCACCCAGGTCCAGAGAGTTCCTGCTTGGTGATTCATAAAGCAATTGCATCTATCTTCAGAGGATTTATAGACTGTTTACTTTTTTAACTTTTATTGTCTTTGGTAATTAACGCACATTAAATGCAGGCGTGACCACTTAGTTTGGGGACAAAAGAACTGAAAGTCAACAATTTGCTACGGATGAGAAATAATTTAGTTTGACATGGGAACGGTTTCACACGCTCAAAAGGTACAAGCGATAACAGTTTAACTGATTTCCACTGCTGCAATTTAGTCAGCCATCAGGAATTCTAGTCAACTTCTGATTATAGCAGGCTATCATTATTTCAAGCTCAAAGTTACATGTTGTTCGAAGATTATTTGCTGCACAACCACAATATCCTGCTTGCTTTTCTTTGTTTTGGTGTTACGTTTCAAGGGTCACTTGCACTACACATTTTGTGGTTTTCTGCACCATACACCGATACGATACACTAATTTCCAATTAGGATGCTGGTGTTCCAGACCAATATGACTCAGGCCTTCCTTAATCTAGCCAAGCAGTCTGCTCGCCTTTCCAGCAATTAATTAAACCCTAGCCTCATACGAAGCAATATCCCCAACAAAAGTCAGTGGAAAGATAAAAAACGACTGCGAGTCCTCTTTCTCAGAATGGATCCACACAGCACTAGACAGAACCAGCCTGGAAACTGTTTGATTATTAAGCCAAGCTGGCCAATAAAAATTCCATTTAGCAACTTTATATGGACATCCTAAATAGCACACAGATAAAGGCAAAGGAATGCTGACAGTCAAATGCAGCAGGCAGAAGGAGGGGGAGGGGAAAAAAAAAAGCAAGCATTCATCCTAAACCAAAGCGCATCCAGCAAGCAGGAGGATGACCTTCGAAACAGCCTAATGCAACTATTCAGGGCATCAGGCACACATAGAGATTTTTCTCACAAGAAAGATTAATGAGGGTAAACAGGTAAGAGTGACAGAGCTGGCATCTGAAATTGCATGCTTGATTGCCCACACCTTTTTAGCCAGATAAAAACAAAAATAAAACTTAGCACAAGACTTGCTTAAGCATCCCATATGCAGACACTCTGCAGGACAAGGAGCAAGGGCAGAATCCTCCCTCCCCAGGCCACAAATGGCAGCGGATATTTTGCAGTTGGTTATTGCAGCCTCATTTGACAAGATGCTGTAGGAGATGTTTATCCAGTGGATATTATGAATTCAGCAGCTACACAATAGGCCACCCTGAAAGCTCCCGCTATGCTAGGAACATGGAAATCCTGCACAGGAGGACCAGCCGTGGGCCAGGAAATGCAAAAGCAACACAAGAGCCATCCTGACATAGTAGCCCATCTTGCCCCACATCTCATCTTCAAACCAGCACACAGTTATAAGCGCCCAGGGAGCAGGGTGGATACAGCCACCCTTTCCCAGTTTCTGGAGTTCAGCGCCCAGATCATATCCATATCAAGCATATCAAGCTGCCCAGTCATGATCAATGCTCACAAACTCCTCTTTTGTACAATCTCCTTCTGAACTTGCTTATACTGTGGCAATAAGAACCACAATGTATACACGCCTTGCTTTAGTATTCGCAGTCTTTGCCCTTCACCTGAAAGCTACCTTAGCTCCACTGTGTTTCAATTCTAAGTCCAATACTGAGGATACCTGCCCTACTTGCCACTACCACCAAGGTAGCAAGACTACAGGAACACAGCAGACCAATTCAGTTACTAATTCAACCACCACACCATAGAGCTACACTGTCATCATGTCTCTTCCTATGTTTTTCCCTCCTTTTACAATCCATCCCCAACTTTTTATCTTTCTTGTGGGAAAGCCAAACACATGCCTCAGAGCCAAGTTTGCTGGAGGAGAATTTCAGTGCTCATTTACTATATGAACATTTGGCTGAGCCCTACTCTTCCCAGACTTTTGAAGATGGTCTATTTTACAGTGGTGACATTTTATAGCTAACAGGCACTAACAGAAACACTCGTCATTGACAGTGGTTTCCACTCAAAAGAGAGGGATATATATTTAATTCCTCCAAGACTACAGTCTAACTTTGCAGAAACACTCCCAGTTGCTAAGGTCACTGTGTGAGCTTGGGCTTCTCTTGCATAGACCTCGTCCACTTTGTTGGGCCCCACCTAATCTAAGCCATGGTATAAACTTCAATTTTGTAATACAATTTAATAATTGAAGAAATTATGGACTTCTGATGGAAAGCTGAAAAAATATCTGCCCTGTGAAAATAATTTCTTCTTGTATTTCCACTTCTCTGGCATGTACTTGAAACACCCAGGACTATCTTAGTCACATCTGTCCAGCTCAGAAAACCTCAGCCCCCTCTGTGCAAGTAAAAAATACAGGCTTTTTCTGGCTTCAACCTGTTCTAAGTCAATTTGGACAACAGGTTTTATAGCTCTGTAAGAGTAGCTCTGTGTGTAATATTTACCTGAGTTTCAGATAACTAAGAAGAATGGTCCCGGGTGAGGGTGCTGAAGAGGGATGCAGAAGAGCTGACGTCTCCTGACCCCCCCCAACAGCTCCCTCAGATGCCCTCAGGTAAGTCACTGCCTTCACCATGTCTCCACAGTAAGAAACTGGGAGAGAGCAAGTCCCGTGCCTGGCTACTCAGTAGTGACTACCACAGAGCAGGGGAGAAGATGTGCTTGAGAACCATCCCATCAAAGCAGACTGTACCTTTGACACAGGTCACACATGTGGTACCGAGCTAGGATGAGAGGAATCTCACTGCTCAATCACTTGCTGCCTCATTTCAGGAACACATAATAAATGCTTGGTAGGAAGCAAAGGAAAAAAAGGTGGCTTTTTGCCAGCCTCTTTAGGAAGAAGGTATCATAACATCATACCTATAAAAACAGCTAATCGTGTCAAACCTACAGTGCTTCCCAAGCTTCTTATTGCTATCTAAAATGTGGTATTTTAGGACACTGCAAGTTAGGGGAAGCAAACTGAAAGATTCCCACATCTTCTCAGATTGATAGGTACATTGATATAGTCAGCAAATGCTGTAAAAAAACACAGGCAAACATTTCACTATCATAATTACACAAATCTCAATGTAGATATGGATAATGGAGGAAAGTAAAAAAGTGATACGGAATAGAAGGAAAAAAATCTTACAGATATTCTCTTACTTCTCACTCTTATACTCAGAGGAACATCTGAGCACTTCCTTTCTTCACAGATATCAAAGATTTATGGAAGTGGGAGAACAAAATGCAGTCTAGGGGCTTCCAGTAGGAGTTGCGCACAGGCTACAATCCAGCAAGTTCACAATCCCATGTGAATTTCATCCAGATGTTAGCAGCAGAAGAAAGGATTACAGAAAGAATAGAAAACAGCCTCTTGGTTAAAAGACAACTGAGATTCTAGCTTCCTAGCGACAACAGAAGTCAGATGCTCTACTTATGCAGAGGTGCCCTGTCATCTGAAGCAAGATTCATAGTGAGCTTAGGGATGGTGTGGTTTGGAGACAGGGTTGTTTATCCTGGGCTGCCAAGTGAAGACAGAGCTGCCAAACATATGGGGAAATTGCTGCAAGCACAATTAATGGCTTCAGCTGAGACACCAAAACCTACTCTGAGCTGTCTTCAAAGTCAGGCAGGAGACAATTTCCTTCTCCAAAGACGAAGAGGTGCACCACAAGAACCAAAAATACCAAGTAGCCACTCTCAGGAACGGGAAAGACAAACCAGCTTTGTTAGCCACTTTTTAAGCCATCCAAACCCAGGAACAGAGCAGAAAGGGGTCAAGGAGCAGGACAGCACCCCACAACAATCAGAGATCAGGGACTCATAGGTGAGCAGCCATCGGGGAGCACCCGATATTCACAGTCTCATGGGCACAAAGTCATTGTCGTGGTTGTAATCTCAGGCAAGGGTGGAGCACATATTCACACAGAGGAGGCCACCAGCAGCAGAGCTCCCTGAAATACCCAGGGCCTGGTCAGTAATGGAGGTGACTGGTAGGAAAAGGGGCAGTTCTTAGCATGGGACAAAGCAAAAATACTCCTGCAAACAGAACTATAATTAAACCAGAAGCACACCCAGGCAGAGCTGGTCACTCAGCCTTCTCTACACTTCATTTAAGCAAATAAAGAATTGTTCCAGGAAAACTACAAACATTCAGACAGTTGTAACCCCATAAAAACTCAATTACGTATGAGTTAACGTCAATACAAAACAGCTTTTTTCATTTACTGTAAATTTCAGTGTTTAAAACTGGGTTCTCTGGCTGTAGAAGATTAGACAACTGAATTTTAACTTCAGACTTCTTAAGGGAGGCAAAAGTTCCCTTTTGCCTTCTGTTGCAGGCAATTTCATCTCCTACCCAAGCAATTAGCAATCAACTTCAAGATGTCTTCCATCAGCTGCTCATTGCCCAGTGCTTTCTGCACCTTTCTTTGGAGGAAAAACCAGGACATGTCCGCAGGGAGCTAAGGCAAGACAACACCCAGCAAACTTTAAACACAGCAGTTTAAAGTTTATGCGCATGTGTCTTGAACCTGCCTTTGCACCCAAGAGGTGAAATTTGGGGCTTTCATTTAGGTGTGACCCAGACTAATTCTATCTTTAGCTTCATGAGGCATCTGTTGCTTATGCACCTCTACAGCAACGCTCCCAACATCACAGGTCTTCTCAGATGTTAGCGGTTTTCTCTCATGGTTTGGGTTTTTGGCTTGTTTGTTTTCTGAACTGTCTAGGACTGGCAATAAAGATGACTCCTGGAAGACACTGTAAAGCAGAGATGGCCAGCCTTCCTAACCCTAACCAGCTGTATACTCAAATCCTTCGCATGGCCAAGAACCACAAGTCACATACCACAGATCTGGAGAGCTGAACAGAACCCAGGAAAACTTTACAGGCAGGTGACAGCCAGTTGCTCTGAAGTACCACTGGGGGACAGGGCTGGATTTGTCACACAGCCCGCTCTCAGTGACCCCCCACCATCAACTTTAACCACCCTCTATTTGGAGTAATTTAGATCTGAGGCTCTGAGCCAACCCAATGCTGGTCATGAAACAAAATCATGACTTGAATAGCTCACAGTCCATATGTGGTTCTGGCACTACGAGCTGACTCCCTTGGGCAATGACTTTCAGGTTTTTGTGTTTTTTGGCATTTTGTTTTGTTTTTTAAAGGAATGATTTTATTTCCTCACATTTATTAGCTTTCAGATCTACTGTACAGTGCTTGTTTCCTCCACGTTCCTTCTGGTGCAATTTCTGGAACCACCTTCATTGCTCCCATTTCTGACCATGTTTGAAACTAGTTTCAACCAGCCATGGTCAAACCACACCCCATATGACTGCAGACCATGGAATATGCAACTGCATCAAGCCCTCTTGCTAAAGCAGCGGTTTGTAATATGGTTGCTCGTTGATTGTTTGTCTGAAAATGCCTATCCACAAGAGGCACTGAAATAGTGCTAAAAGGCGGGCTAGTTCCAAAAACGTTAGGCGATGTTTGTGCTGCAGACTTCTGGACAGCGTAGCTCTGTTGACAGATGCGATCCCTGACCAAAGGAGAGATGCCAGCAGCTCCTAATGTGAGGACACAGCACCTTTACCAGTTCCAGGGACTTAAGGTGGATTGGTGTTAAGACCATAGTAATAAGTCTATACTTTGTCCCATCGGATGAGTAATCCTCCTGAGATCCAGTAGAGATCTTTTAATGTAGGAACTGCCCTAAGGATTAACAAACGAAGATCATGTTCAATTTGGGCTAACAGGACTCTGGCTCCAGTTTCCCAAGAAATGTGGGAAGGCGGGGGGGGGACAAGAGATCGGGAAGGACAAGTGTAATGAGTCAGTCTTTGGAAACCAAGCTAAGGATTTGACTCTAGTTACTTCATTTACAGGCTGGTTCTAGAGCTGCAGCCAGCAAGCACTCATGGTTTCAAACTAGAGCAGACAAGCTTGGGAGCCTGCCACTGCTGAATGTCCCCAAGTCAACTTAACACAACAGCTAAGCTCACTCCCTTATGCTCCCTCACAAATGCTTCCCTTGCTCTTGCTGAACACACTGGTCTCCAGCTGAGGAGTCCTCTCAGCTTCCTCCTTCACCCTTGTAAGAGCCCAGGCCAAAGACCTCTTCCTCCTCAATGCCACTGACCATCTTTCTGAGTCTACCCAGCAAGAAGCAAGACTCATAAAGAGCCATTATGCTCCACAAGCCTAGAGCCCTCTCCCACCCCTCTCCTGTTTGTGTACAAACACAGCTACTGGACAGCCCTTCTTCCTAGCCCATGAGACACCCTGTCAGATCTCACCTGAATCTCTCCACCAG
>NW_009260026.1:3715563-3716066 GCF_000687185.1 Egretta garzetta | reverse complement strand
GACCTTTCTTGTATCCAGTTCCATGCATGGACTATCTCCTGAGCTGGTCCACTCACCAGCCACCGCTGAATCAGTCACACATGGAGTAAGTGTTTCAGGGCAGGGAGCAGAGCTGCTTCACGATGACAGAAGGTCACTTACTGAGTAGTGAAGAGCTTGAGTCAGGAAGGAACATTTGGACATCAAGTGGCAAGAGTCACCCAGCAAGGAGAAAAGCCCAAACCCAGTCCTCACATTTTGGGTAAGTAACCACACTGGACATGAATTGCTTTGTTGGAGCTGGGACAGCCACTGTGTCTTCAAATCTGCCTTACTAGGAGACAGCTATGGCTGAAGCTCTCACCAGTGCAGGCAGGGTGGATGGACATCCATTAACAAAGTTACCCATTTGCTAAAGTAATCCATCACAAAACTCAAGCATACATGGAAGAAGGGAAGTTTTGTGTAATAGTGTTTGGCCAGACCACGATAAGCACAGAAAGAAGGTAAGGGGCAAGTGGTGT
>NW_009260026.1:3712706-3715544 GCF_000687185.1 Egretta garzetta | reverse complement strand
TGAATTGCTTCGTGAGATGGCTATGGCACTGCAGCTGGGTCACAGTGCTCTGGAGTCAGCCAGCTCTTCTGCCGTGTTGTGAGTATTAGCTGCAGAGACCTGCGCTGCCTTGAGGTCCCCTTCACATACCTCCTCAGGCTCATACAACATAATTCTATTAATGGGATTAATTGTCTGTCAGAGCTTTTAATTTGCACTTAGCTCTAGCTCAGGCAGGACAAGGGAGATCAGTGTGGGATTCCCTGGCCTGTGTTGAACAGGTCAAAGTAAAGAGTTGCAGCACCCTCCTCTGGGGTTTGGAGAAGGGATGGGAAAATACCTAATCAACAGGTAGATGCTGGGAAACTATACAGCTCAAGAATCAAAAATGGTTCCCACAGAGAAGAGTTGCTGAAAAGAGAAGGAAATTTGACTCAATCACTTTAATTTTTGCTTTTAAACAGACACATGTCCTATTTTTTATTGCAGAACATCAATGCATGAGGAACATGCTTTTGACACAGATGTCATGAAAAAGACCAAATACCCTTTTATGTAGAAACAGAAACCTCTAAGTGAAACAGGAGGTTACCTGCCAATTCAAATTGATTCTGTGTCCTGGAATTGCAAGACAAATCCTCATCTCTCTTTAACCCCAGGTAATGTCCTCACTGATATCCCACCAACAGAAAGTAGACTCCCCAGCTCTAACCACAGCTGGTTGAAAGGTGTGTCCAGCATCCTCTTCTTCCTGTATCTGTAGTTACCTTCAATGAACACACAAGCTTCTCACAGCAGCTCATATCCACATGGGAGCAGACTTCAGTCCCTTTTTTCTAGCTAGCACAGACAAGGGATTTTAGTCTAAGGGACTTTGTATCAAAGTAGACTACATGTCAGACAAATTTACAGTCAAGGCCTGCCTTTGCTACCAGAAAGGGTCAAAGCTGGGAACAAGAGTGCAGCAAATGATGTAGACTCTGAAGCAACCTGCTGGAGTGGAGCAGAATGGCTTTTAAAGTAGGTACACTGCGAGACCTCAAGAAAAAAAAAAGTCCATCTACATACAGAGAGCCTTGAATTTCAAGAGGTTTTTCAAGAAACCCAGAGCACCTCAGTGTAAAAAGGAAGATGAATTGCTTGGAAGCTTAAATGAGGTGAGGATGCTCCTGAGAAGGTGGCAGGCAGATGCAAAGCTCCTGCCAAGAAGAACAGAAAGCAGTGAGCCATTCATTCAACTGTTAGGAGACACACCACCTTTTACCACTAATCACCCCAAAGACCCTCTAGGAAAAGGTGCTGTTTCCATCCACTGTAGCCAGGCAACAGCACTAAGGAGTGCCCACTTCTTCGCCCAGCCCCTTTCCAGCTTTGCCCCAGTGCACAGCTCCTGCCAGCCTCATCCCTGCTTTGTTCCTCCAGGCCTGTCCACCCCCATGCTCTGCAGGGTGTATTCTGCAAGGACACATCCAACCCTCCCCCTTGAGGGACGAAAGACAGATGCAGATGAGAAATGGTGGTCTGCCAAGGAAACAGGTCAATGCTGTGTCAAGATGGAGCAGGAGAGAACTCCTTGCAATAGTAAGCAGGAGAAAGCCTAACACAACATAGTCTGTCTGCAAAGGCAGTAACAGTCTTACTTTACATAGGAAAACCTAGGCTGCTCTAGTCACACAGTTTTTTAGAACTCATGGTATTGTGTAGAGAGTTGCCTAACTTTTGCCGTACCAAGGTTAAAAAAAAAAGCAGGCACTGCCTCACGTACCCTAAAATACTTGACCATCACCTGCTTTTCACAACAGAAAAATCTTTTATTCTGAAACAGGAAAGACTTTAGTGTTTCACAGGAAGATTCATCTCCATCTCATCCTTGATACGCCCGTATCACCTCCTGGGTTCTGCTGTATTTGGATGGATAAACTGGGAAGACAGTCACAAGTCTCAAGAATCTTTTGATCTGCAAGACAGCACAGTGCCAGCTTATGTGACAGGAAACATCTGGCTCCTGAGACAGAGCCTGCAGCATTTGGCTGATCTTCCCATGGGGGCTCCGTGGGTTTACCAGCTGGCACCACAAATCCAGCAACCAAATGCACCTGAGGTCAGAACCCAAAGGGGGTCAGAGCTCTGCTTTGTACAAACACTGAGAGAAACATAGCCAGAGCAGCACCTGAGTGAGCTTCATGCTCAGTGCACAAAGCTTGAAGAGCTGGGGCAGTGTCCAGAAGCTCTTGTTTACAACCTGGCAGAAAAATAAGTGTAGTAAGTTTTAGCCTAATATGTGCCTGGAGAAGTCTGATCCCTCCAGGACCCACGCACAGGAGGTGCTGCAATGTGACAGCCAAACTCCAACCACAGATGTGTCTGCACAAATTCTGCCAAAGGGGAAAAAAAGCCTAGAGAAACACACAGCACTTGCTTAGCCAGGAGGAAAAATGAGCCTATGAGGTCAGTTATAGAGGACCTCGCTGCACTGAACCCCAGCAACTTGTCAAGTTTGGGACTGAGCAGAGCCCTATCACCCAGCCAGTGGGAGCAATGTCACACTCTGCCCAGACCACTGAGGAGCCCCTGGGTACTCCCTAACCCATCCTATGGCAATGCCCTCCAGCAGCGCTTGGAGACTTGCAACCTTAAGAGCCCTCCCCAACCCAAAGTTTGCCAATCTGCTAAATTAATCTGGCCTTTTAAGATGAAGGTAGGAGGCCACAGTTTAAATTGTCTGAGATCAAGCCAATACCTGACCACAGGGAACTGTGCATGCTATAATGCTGCTTTAAGTCAACAGTTAAATCAATGGACTTCATTATTTTACATCAGTTGACAATCCGGTACATAAAGGTGAAAAATCAAATATTC
>NW_009260026.1:3708364-3712665 GCF_000687185.1 Egretta garzetta | reverse complement strand
AAAAGTATGGGATTCAATCTCCCTCTCATGAATTCTTCCCAGGAAACAGGCCCTCCTTCGGTGTAGTACAAACCCTACCTTGGTTGAGGTAGGTCAGGGTTTCTTCGTGCAGTTTCACAGCAGGTGACGTGGCTGTGCAGAGGACATACTGAAAGGGAGGCAGTTTAGCATCGTTCTCAGGAGACAGCTGCGGTTCTTCCTGCTTGAAGATGGGCAGTGCAAGGACATCTCTGCAACATACAATTTACCCACGTTTAGTTACAAAGACTTCACAGAATATTCTCACCTCAGTCTGCATCTGATTCTCATGCTCTCAGATAATGCAGAGGGTCTCCGGAGAAACACCGAGTTATAATGGCTAAAAAAGAAAGGATTTGGCCTGTATAATGTAACAAGGCAACTTCTGCCTCTAGGATACCAGCACTAGACACAAAAGAGCACAGCACTAGCAGAATAGAATATTTCTGAGAATTAATTTATGTTTTTAAAACATAAATCAGATGTGCTTTTCAGTTAAGCAGCCTTCCTGATGAGGAAAAAAGAATTATCAAGAAATGGTTCTTCCTCCTTGTGGAAATACATTTGTTTAAGAGTTCATGAGTACCCAGGCTAAAGCCTTTCAGAAAAAAAAGCAAGAATGGGCACTTTATTTTGACAGCTGAATGTCAGATTAGTAAAACGTCTACATGTAGCAGCCAAGGGTGAGGAGCAGACACAGCTCTGGTATAAAAAGGAGACATTCAGACAAATGGTGACATGAACTGCTGGATTAATTGACTCATAAAATCTCCTTGCACTTTGATAAACCTGGTCCCAAGGAATCGCATAGCTCTTCAGAGAACATGGGGCTACCTTCATAAATGCACACACGGGTGCCCGGGAGCAGCTTCGCTAGGACCTGTGCACAAGTGCCAGTTCTGGCTCCTTTACAAGATGTTCATGCTGACCTGCCCGCTGATTTACAGTCAAACCGATCCCAACCCACGCTAATCCCCAACAGAACGGGTATTAACAAGGCTGAGAGCAGAACAGAATGATTAGGACAAAATGAGATGTCAGGAATAAGCATCCTTATCTCAACATGACTGATACTGAAGAACCACATTAGCCTTTCCCATGTCGCTAACGTTTCTGATCATCGTGTCCACCTACTTAAGACATTAATATCCTTCCAAATTAGGAGGATTATGTTGAACACAGAGACAGTTCAAAATAACAAGTGATTATTTTTTTTTTCTCCTCCATTTCCTCCATATGTGTGAAGACTTGAGATTCCCATGACAGAGGCTGCAGTTCTGCAGTTTTCAGTAATCCCAAAAAGCTTCAAGAAGAACTGTTCAGGAACATGCCAGTGTGTACAGGCATGCTCCCTATGGAAAGAACATTAAGAGTTTTTTCCTTGCCTGTTCAGTTAATGATCCACCCTGCGTTCATTCATAGCACCCACAACCTTGAAGGCTACCCAGGTCATCAGTGAAATGGTGCAGCAGTTTATAGCAAACTGCTGAAGCACCTGGTTCAAACGCAGGTACTCCTATTTATGGCAAAATAAAGCCAGAGCAAACTGTGCCATTTCAGATACAGATGGGAGAAAAGAAACACCCACCCCTGTTTCCATTCTCCCTTCCAACCCACCCCTCCATATTATCACCAACTCCAAGGCATCCAGCCCCAGTGCTTACTGGCATTACTGACAGAATCACAGCTCTTGCCTAACTGCAGCCATAGAGAGGAATTTTTTTTTCCTTAGTGATGATTTACTACAGTAACAAAGTGACTGAAACGCCTGCAGTAGATTTCTGAAATAGATAACATTGCTCCACAGACACGCAGGATCTGATACTGCTCCACAGAGTCATCTCACTCACCCCAGATGCCAACATTTGCTCTTAACCCGCTTGCCCGCACGATGCCATTGGAATGCGCCTTGCTTTGCAGATGAGAACATCTGCAGTTCTGCAAAAAACAGCGCACAAAATCTGGCTCAGGTTTAACAGTTAGGAGTGAGGAATTTGTGCACCTATTCAGCTGAAAGAGTTGAGAAGTTTAGGCAAGGGGAAGTCAAAATTCAAATATCATATTTCACACCAGGCTCTTAACACACCTACACTTGCTGGAACAGCTGTCTGATCACTGAAGACTGCAAGCATGGAGGAATCCATGATTCGGTTTCTGAAAAGCTTCGCCGTATTAAAGCACTGATGAAGCCACACAAGTTAATCACATTTTTATTCCTATAACATTTGAACTAATGGCCAGCGGTATCCAAGGCTTTGGATGAAGCTCTTCAAAAATATTTCACCTTGTTGAATGTGTGTGGAACTTAGAAGGCTGTGAACACCAGATCAAGGCTTAGAAGAATTTCTAAGCTGTAGACATGTAAGACAGCACTATAGTTATTTAACTCTGTTCACTCAAGAGTTGCAAATCAAGTTTTGGAAAAAGCAGGCTTCTACAACAGTTCCCATCCTTAAAAAAAAAAAAAAAAAAAAAGGAAACCCTTAAAACTGTCCCAAGTTTCACCTTTATGCTAAAGCTTTACAGTTCTGGTCTTAACCAAGGGTTAGTCCACTCACCTGGGAAGGGAGAAAGTTATTTGAGACAGATCAGCCATCTGGCCAAAATACATACAAGGTTTCCATAAAAATGAATCAAGATTTACAAGGATTTTTTTCTGTAGCATTGCCTTGCTATAACTACAAATACCAACATGGTACGGCAGAATTTACACAGATGTCTCAGGTATGCACAAAGCCTTTGATCTCTGCAAAGTACAATTGATACAAACTTTTCCTACAGCTACTTCAAGAACTGTACTATTTCAGCTTCCTCACAAAGTTGCTACCAGTGGGTACTGAGAGCTTTCAGAAAGGCACAGCTCATCAGAGGAATGCCCCTTGAGAAATGCGCATCTTCACACGTTCCCACAGAGAGTCAACTGGACGGAATTAGAGGTCCCTGCAAAAAACAACGGTTTTATTCCACTGACCTTCCCTGAAACACCTGAGGCCACTGCTGCCATAAAACTGGTTTTAAGGCTTTTAGTCCCAGAGTAAAACCACCACGGTCACAGTGGCAGATACTCACTAAAGCTGAAGTTTGTTCCCAGAACAGTGACAGGTTACCTTCATGCTAGCAGCCTTCCTGCCACATCAAGTATCCTTTATCCCCACAGCTAGCATTCAAGTCAGGAGAAATAATCTAATGTGTTTTCTGGCCAGTTCTGAGGAATTTGAATGGTGGGCTCGAGCCTGATCCAGACTCAATCATCTTGTAGTACTCCGGTGCCAGAAATCCATGGTGTTAACAAAGCAACCTGAGCTCTGTAAATGCTCTCTAACGCAGAGACCATATGCACAAGCACCAACACCAAGGCTCATCTGCTACTAACACTCCCGCTGTCCTCAACTAATCACATTTGCAAGCAGAAAGTAAGAGAGAACAAGACTTTTGCCACATACATGTTGTTAAAATAGACTTACTAGAGGGAGGAGGCGAAGCACCTTATATGAAGAAACAGGGAAGCTGCCAGAAAGCGAGAATCTCACGGTACTGTATCATTTGATAATGGGAAGTTATTATTCAGTCAAAAGAATTCCTTTGCAAACACACCGATAGGGAACAAGAATAGTTAAGATTGTGCCTCTCCTTGAGAGTGAAGTGTTATCTGTGTTTGAAGTGTTTCGCCGGACAGACTCGATGTTCTCTCAACAGTGGTTATTTGGGGGTACGTTTTGAAAGCAAGGCTCTTGGGCCACAACCAGGTTCTCCACTGCTGCAATTCAGAGAAATTGCACTTCAGTGGAGCAGCAGCAATTGATACCAGCCAAGAATTCAGCTTTACATATTCAGAAAAAAAAAAATCATAAGCACCCAGCAGAAAGGAAACTCCCAAAGTTGTCTGCTTTGTTGTCTTTTGGAGGGAGGAAATACGGGTTTGTGCTACACATGTTACAGACTATTGTTTAGCAGCCCTTGTGCTTAAATTAGGCACATTTAATTAAACGCGACTGTGTGTGTGGAGGCAGGAAAAAGCTGGTTTAGACAAGTTCAGAAAAGTGAAATTCTGAGCTTTTACCCATCGTCCCAAAAAGAAGAGAAGTAAATCCCGTCCTGAGAAGACTGGATGCCCTCTTAGTTTGCCAACAGCCGTGTTCCAGAGGCTTCTGGCCACGCTCCACAAGTGTCGCACCTTCTCCCCTCCAACTGCCCTACCTAAGCCCCGAGAAGAGGGAAGCCGGCAAAAGCCATAAAGCGAAACAGCAGGCAGCGGTCTAACGGGGCGCTGGAAAGAAGGGGGA
>NW_009260026.1:3672387-3707567 GCF_000687185.1 Egretta garzetta | reverse complement strand
CTGGCCTGCGCTTCACGTTAATATGAGCTTTATGTCAGGGGGGTATTTTCCAGGTGGGAGAGTGAAAGACTAATTTACTGGAGGATGTGCAGGAGCTGGCGGACAGTGTCAGGGACTAACCTCGCCCCTAACCCATTAGCCATGTGTCCAAACCCCTCTGTCTCTCCTAACCCAACTCCTTACTTCGGGACAGAAATCTCATTCTTTACCATTTCAAATTGCAGATCCTGATCCTCTTCACACCCATCATTTTCCCAACCCCCTGCCCTCTGTGCATTTTCCTGTCCCACCAATCCTTCTCACATCTGATAGTTTGGGGAAGGGAGCAAAATGGTGGAGGGGGTTCCCCGTTTGGTCCTATTGACTATCCATCAGCAGAAATGGGAACAGACCCTTAATTACTCCAAGTAATTAAAAATCTTCCAATTGGTTTTGCAGGAGAAGTCTTCCTACCTGCAAGCTTCCTGATCACATTTCAACTGAGAAAAAGGCAATTTACTCATTGCTGTCTGCATATATTCTTATGTACTGCCATATTTCATAGCCAAGATAGCGGCATTTCACTGTCAGATGAAATTTTTATTATTCTGCTATGATTATAGTATCTTTATAGTCATAGCACCTATAGAGCATCATTAGGTCAAGCCCTGGAGAGTCAGATGCAATATAACTATAGGCATCAGCAGTTCATATCCTGATGTGTCATAAGGGGAAGAACAAGGTAACCTGAAGGGTAACCAATAGTTTCACAGAAACGTTCCGATTCCCAAAGTTTTTGAGATGCATCATTTATATCTGCCAGGCTCTGTTAGTTTCAGGCTAAAAAATAGCACAGACAAGCATGACTTTAATGTCATTTCTCTTTCCTCTGCTACTATGCAGCTAGACAAACACCTGGTTCTTTCAAAGCAAAATGGCTGGAGTTATCTTGTCACTTTTTTATACTCTTAAAAATATTTAGCTCTGCTCACATAACATCTGAGCAGCAGCAGCTGCTCAGACCTTGGCTGGGCAAAGCCTATATATAGCTCCTGGGCAGAGAAAGAAGGCAAAGTTTGCTGAGATGTCCAAGGACTCCTCTAAACAGTAAATATCCTTCCACAGTTTGAGTATTTTTCTGCACTGACCTGGAGAAATGTGCAGTCCAATGTAAGAGTAAATGACCACACTGTAGGAAACAAGGGATCCCATTCAAGCCTGGAATGTCAATATTTTCTTTACTATCTTTCTAGAAAGTAAATATGTTGGAGGGAAAATTACTTTAAAATAATGCCATTCGTTTCCTCTCTGACCTGTTGCTGAATATGGAAAATAAGGTGAGATCTGCCAACTAGTTTTACAGAGACTCCACCAGCAGCCCTGTCTTCTGAATTTTCCTGTCCCTCCCATCCCTTTCTTAGCCAAATCTGATAAAAAAAAAAAAAAATACCTCATCTGCATATTCAAAGTGATGCTGCCTGATACAAAAAGCATTGGGTATAATAATTTAGCTATGGCTCAGACAAAAAAAAAAAAAAAAAAAAAAAGACATCTTTGTTCTTTGTCTGCCTCTCCTGAAAGAAATCTCAGTCCTCTTCTGGTCTAACTTCTGCTCTTCCCCCAGCACAGAAGTTTGCATCACAGCATCAAATCTTCAAATCTCTGAAGATCTTCTCCTGATCTTCAAAATCCACCACATCATAGAGACCAAGTACTCCTCTTCTCCCTTCTGGGGCTCCCTTGATCACTCAGCATCTGCTCTTCTTCTTTCACACAGCCCCTCAGTGAAGAAACACCTCCACCACAGCTTTCTCACGCAAACCTCCTTCTGCTCTCCTACTCCCTCCCAGATGTGGGTAATTTCTTTCCCTCTGCTGTGCTGATTGCTCTTCATCTCTGTTTTTAGGTGCTTGTTCAACTGGCCATGGTAAAATGCTTTGCTCATATGATCAAAACGGACTGAGTGAATATTTTGTTTGATGGATTTTTCTACTTGAGGTAGTGCTATGACAGGACCTTGGGATACATTTGTGTGAAAAAGTATTTTAAAAATAAGTATCTTTTCCTATAGACATTTGCATCTTGGCACAAAAGTACCATGCCAGTGAGTTCAAGATGGCATAAAGAGGAACAATATATTTAAGTACCTAAGTACTTTTGATTAAAAAAACCAAAACACACACACACAAAAAGAAACAATCACAAAACCTTTGAGCACTAATATCTGCTCTTTCAGTTTAAGATGTTATTGCCCCAAAGGTTCCTTCTGCTGCTTTGCTGATCATTACAATTCCTTTGGCTAAGCACTGAGTGGAAAACATGTATGCCCTTCATCTGCTTTACTGGAGCATCAAAAGGTTCAGATCAGCTTCTCGGCACTCAGAGACAACTTTGTAGACTGCACGGAAGTGACTGAGATACAGGCACATATTCTCTTCCCTTTCTCCTCTGGAAAAAAAGGTGTTTCCATTAGCCAAGGGGCTAAAGGGATGTGAGCATGGGAGCATTATAACACAGCAGAGATGGCTAAGTAAAAGCTCAGATGGGTAAAAGTAATTAAGCACTTAACTCCCACCAAATTCGAAGGAAACAAAGCATCTCTATACCTTCCACCACAAACATCTGAATTGCTTCTGAAAAGTCTAACAGGACTTTCTACGTCAGATAAGCAATTTTGTGTTCATGAAACCCAAAATAAACTCAGTGAAAGGATCAAGGTTGAACATTATACTATATTGAAGAGCTTCCAAAAGGTGCCATTAGCTTATTATGGCATTAGTCAAGGTTATTCAGGGATTACTCCAACTGTCTCCTGATGCATGGGCCATGGAGTTGCAGCCCATCTGGATGAACAGGGATCTGAAATGAGCTCCAGAGATTTAGGGAGACTCACAGGAATGGTCACCCAAGCACTGAATATGCTTTAAGAAAAAAAATCAGCATGGTTGCCTTTTGTGTTGCCTCTGTGTGTATTTTAGCTCACAGGTTTCCAGCCTCTGACTCGGGGACCCTTGGGGGAAGCACATTTAAGCAGGCTCTGCAAGATAACCAAGAAAAGTGGCTGTACTGTGCCTGGCTAATTTGCTCTGCCTTCCCTGGAAAACACTGAAGGCACCAGAAACTAGAAAGGACTGAAAACCCAAGGTGGTAATGAACTGTGATGTTCTGAATGAAGACAGGAATGGGCTTTATACAGCCCTTATTGATCTAAAAGCTGTAAAAAACCCATTGCTGTGCCTTTGCCTGAGTTTGGGACAGCTTCCAGTGGCTCTCCGGGGTAGCCCACTGACCCCTGAGATCTCCTCATCCATCCTGTGCAGGTCTACTTTGCAGAGGGAGAGCAGCCCAGGTGGGTTCCCATTGGCCTCTACTGAATAGCACCTTGGGGCACAGCTGGTGGCCAGCAGTTGGGGGCAATGGTTACCACCAGGAGTATGAACGTAGTCTCGGTGTTACAAGCCCAGAAGGAGGACACTGAACTGGAGAACCGGAGAATGAATAAGGTCTTGAAAATGTGCCTTATGGTGAAAGAAACAAGGAGCTTAGTTTGGGTTTACCAAGAGGAAGATTAACAGGTGACTCCAACATAGTCTATAAATACTCATGTGGGAAAGCAACATTTCATAACAAATGCTCCTAAATCTCACTGCAAAGATACAAGAGCCAGGGAATAAACACTACAAGTTAATAAAGCGAGGCTAAGAACAGACAGCACGATTTAGCAAGGAAAGCAATCCACCATGAGTGCAACTCTCCCAAAGGTTGTGATTAAAACCCCCTTTCCCCATTCCCATTTTCTAGATGCAAATCAAGACTAAATTTTTCTCCTTAAAAAAAAAAAAAAAAGTTGAACAGAAAGGAAAAATCTTGAACAGAAAGTTGAACAGGAGTTTAGGTCCTGTGGCCAGTTTGACAGAGAAGAAAGATGCTCACCGGGACCCTTTCTGTCTTTATGATCTCTGACGTCACCTTGCCAAAGGCTTCCAAATGCCTATTACAGTCACCTCCCTGTTCTACCGTGCGTGTCTGAGGCGATGTATCCCCTTCCACAGCAGCCAATCTCCTAGCAATGCTCGTATGTCGTGATGTGCTGTCAACACAATCATCATGACACAATGAGAACTGCATCAACTGAACTTAATAGCAAAACAAATATCAGGAAGAATACCACACAGCCTGGTTTATTTATTTTCTTATTCAAGTCGTTCATTAAAACCCTCACCATTTTCTTGCTTATCAGAGGTCACCATCAAATTTCCAGCTGCCACTGAATTTCCAGGCACAACCAAGCACTGATGAATCCACGAGGTCTTTTTGCCACAGAAATTAAGCCTGATTTGCGAACTTTCCCCAATGTCATATTAATCATTTTGACTGTCCTGATTTTATCAGTAGAATCAATTTTTTTTTTTTTCTTCCTGGTGAACATTTCTTTTCAAGTCATTTTGTTGTGGAAACAAAAAATATTTGCACAATGAGGATGATCGATGATTGGATGACAAAATAAGTGTTTTTTAAATGCTCATTATACATCTACTGGCATTGGCTTGCTCATTGTGAGCTACAGGCTGCAATTACGGGGCCCGGCACTCTCTCCGATGGAGCGCACACAGTAGCTGTGTTTACATTGCTGCGAAAGAGGCCTCCGGAGCCGACAGCGCAAAAAGGAAAGCACATGACTTTAAAAACAACAACAAAAGAACAACAACAATAAAAAAGAAAAAAGCGTGTACTTTTTGGCCAGCAGCAGACACTGACTCTGCGAACAGCTGCTCCCAGTATGCGCCTCGGGGTTAGTTATGGTCCCTCTGCCTGAGGTCACTGCGCGGAGCCGCCTGCGGCCGTGCGTGCTGCCTGCTCTGAGCAGCCTCGGCTGCCCTGCATGGAGTGGCGTAAATACATCGCATCCTCGCACATGGCTGGCCAGCGGAGCAAGGGGGACCATCACTGCCCCATGCTTTGTGGGGAGCAGCGGCGGGAGGTGAAGCATCATCACCCAGAGCCGAAAACAGACCAGCTCTGCTTATGGCTCTGCTGTCTGGGGAAGCTTTGCTTCACAGCAAAAAAAAACTGAGGCTGGGACAAAAATATCTGTGATGGCTGCGTGTATCCCACATCCGCCCACCAGTCTGGTTTGCCACCCTGCCCCAAACACTGGTGTCAGTGCAACCGGAGAGTGGAAAGGGAGGGATGGAGCAGCCGGGGGCCAGGCTGCAGCAGGGACTGCTTAAACCAGCCTTTGCCCAAGAGGCGGGTGTGTGGAAGCATGGAAAGAGGTGTCAGAAGATGTCTAGCCCATAGATTCCACAGACCAAGGCTGTGTCTTCTCTCCTCATGAAAAGGGAGTCTGAAAAGTCTGAACAAGAGGCAGAAGGCAGATTTGCAGACAGCACCAAATCAGGTGGGGTGGTTGGAATGCCAAGCACCAGTGCTTCAATCCAGCAGGACCTTGGGAAACTTGAGGCCAACAGAAACCCCATGAAGTTTAGCAGAGGCATGTGAAGTACTGCATTGAGCTGGAATAACCCCATGTGCCAGTTTAGACTGGGAACCAACTGGTTGAAGAGCAGCCCTACTGAGAAGGATGTATGGGTTATCCTGAAAGCCAGCTTAAACAGGAGACAACAGTTCCCTCTCACCACAAATGAGGCAAACTATTCCACGTAATGCCGGAGGCCAAGGGAAGTTATCGTCCCTTCCAGTTGATGCTGGTGAGACTGCGCCTGTCTGAGCCTCGAACTCAAGAGGGATGTGGAGAAACTGGACAGGATCCAGTAGATGAAGTGCTAAAACACTCTGGGCCTAGAGCGCTTCTCCTGTGAGGACAGCTTGAGGGCATCAGGCTTGCTGAGTAATGATGATGAAGTTAAGACAGGACCTAATAGCAACCCACAAGCTATGCAAAGGCAGTTAAAAAGATGATGGAGCCAAATCCTTTTCAGCAGCAGCAGTGATCAAAGCAATGTCCACAAGCTGTGACTTGCGGGTTAGACTGAACACTAGGAAAAATATCTTCACGAGAGCACCGGAACACCAGACAGGCTGTGGCATCTCCATCCTCAGAGGTGTTCAAGATTCAACCAGACAGAGCCATGATTGACTCAATCCCAGTGTAGGCTCCAGCCCTGTTTTGAGTTGGATGTTAGATTAGAGACATCCAGGGGTCTCTTGCCACCAATATTTCAACAAGTCTATGAAATCCAGCTGCAAGGGATACTGTGGTCCTGACACAGGTTTTCATGTACATGCCCCATAGTCCCATTCCCGCTCAAGGCAATGCCCAGGTCTCACCACAGAGGTAATGCCCAAGCATACGTGGGATGTCCACATCTTCCCAGCTTCTGAAGACAGTCATGGCAAAGGTCTCCACGCTGCTCTACTGCATGTGCTCTCCTGCCCTGTTGAGACTTCTAAGCAGAAACCATCTGAAAAGTGGTTATTTTTAGCTCTGGAGGAAAGACATTATTATAATTTGGACCTGGCAAAGCAACAGTGACAAGCAGACGCATCCTCTCCAATGTAAACTCCTCAAATGTGAAATGATTCCAGGATAATAATTAGACACAGTTGAGCATGTAGAAAGATCTGAAATGCTCCACCCAAGGGCATTTATCTGTTGTAGGACAGCATGAAGCATGAAGAAGTACATTACAGAGACTTTCATCTCCCCTTAAACACTTTAGAGACAGTTTAAATTCCTTGAAAGGAAAACATTTTAAGACCCTTCATGTGCTCAGAATGCCTTTCAATATTCCCTCAGAGAACTCTTTGTACCTTAGCAGAATCACAATTTACAGCTCACAAGACCACCAGTCCTTCACAAATACTATGACTTGTAAAAACTCAAAATATGAGAAAACAATGAGCATTACTATTATAATATTTGGTCTTTGCTTCAAAGCTCTCTTCCATCAAATGAGGTTTTTCACATAGAAATGCTCTAATTAGATGACTCACACAACAAATTCATAACCAAGCAGAATATAAACTGGAAAAGGGAGTGTGTGTGGTTTTTTGTATTAGCTACATACAGTCTAACTGTAATTATTCCCAACTGGTATAACCATACATAAAAGCACTTTTGCAATGACAGTAATTTGTACAATTATTCTAATAACATGTTATTCCCTTAATTTTTATAAACCCAATTTAAGACTCTTTATAAATTGTGTTTGCACAGCAGTTCCTAAGTGTAATAACAAGGCCTCCCAAGTCCCCTGCAAGGTTAGGTGAGATGAGGTGAGGTGAGCAGAGCCTCTTCCCTACTGATGAGTTACAAATGCATTTATTTCCTCAATATTCCATTCTCCCTTCAATATCCCAGATTTCCTGCTGGTACAAAGTGTCACCTCTTGTCTCCGCAAGTCCTGTGGGGCAAGTTAATACATTTGTATTAACTTCATATGGTGGCACACAGTGTGGATGCACCTTACACATGCAAATATCCTATCAGCATTAGGTAATGAGGTCTTACCTTACAGGTGAGGAAACTTAAAGGGCAAACTGATGTCCCATCACTGAGACAGTGAGAGATCTGTGAATAAATCCCAGGGTCACGAGTCCCAGCCTATATAGTCTGGCACTCCTTAGCAGCCATGCAGTTAGAGCAGGGAAAGGCCATCTCTTTCAAGGTGGGATATGCTATACTGAAGTCTGCAACTTCACTTTCTTATTACGCGTATAGGGATAAATTAAAAATTGCTTGACAAAAATTAATGGAGTTACACAAATGTAAAAACCATGTAGCTGTAAGAAGGATCAGACCCATTATCTTCCCATGGCAGCAGTAGGGTACGTTGACCTGTCTATACAACAACCTTAGTGAGATCGAGAGAAATTTGACAATTTTAGCTCAGTCCCACTCAACCCAGGGCTGCTGTACTTGAAGTGGTTTAGGAAAGTGTTGTTTCCAAATCATCACAAATTTCATATCTCTTTAATACACAAATCACCTGACTGCTGTGGTCCCCTTAAAGGCTTCCTGGAGCAGGATGGGATGGCAGTCTGAGGGCATGAACTGTAATGAATATCCACAGATAAGACGATCCAAGTGACCAAAGTGCAGAACTGCTACGTCCTCACTCCCAAACCAAGGCTTGCTGGTTTGTTTTCATAGTGAAATAACTAACCTCACTGCAAAACCCTCCTGGGGACCATTGCTTTAACTTTTCTCATGATGCAGCTAGTCAAGGTCAGCAGCAGTTCAGATGCACTCTATTCAGTGCCACTGGCTATATCATGGCAAAACCTATCTATTTCTTGTCTCCTTTAGGCTTGACTGCAGAACCCCTGTTGGACTGGAGAGACAACAGCCACTGGGGATATAGCCAAGGCTCGGTGTGCCAAGCAGAGACCGTTGTCTTCAGTAGGATTTTATATCAGGCTGGAAGTGTTCCCATATTTCATAGTAAGGACAAGCCTCAGACTTTCAGAGGATGTTTTCCTTTGTTCTACTTTAATCAGTCAGTGCCAATTAACCAACATTTAGTTTCATCTCGAGGAAGGAATGACAGAAATAATTATGTCCTGAGACAGACATCCCATCAGCTTCTGCAAACCTATTAACCACCTCAGGTAAATTGGCAATCAATTAACTGAAATTAAAAAGTCTAACACACAAACCATCTTCTTGACAATCCTCTGTATTCCTATCTCTAGAGCCAGGGTGACACAAAATTACTACCCAGCCTCTGCATATGTTCATATAAATGCAACATTACTCCCTCCATAAAACAATTTTTCTGGTTCATCCCAGGACATGGGTTCCTTTGACACTGAAATACAATGTGGACTTGTTCCAGGCTGCCCCAACCAGGGAACAGAATAAGCCACTCCTGACATGTCTGTTTATAAGACATCAGCTAAACAACTGTATTATTAGCACAGAATAGTTAAATCAAGAGTTGTGTGCTGTAGGTTCAAGTTGCCCATTGTAAAACAAATTTGCAGTCTTGAAGCCAGGTTATTCTAGATGGATTAAAGATGTGAAAAATACACATACAAGTGTGAAATAGGAGGGTAAGACTGTTGTAGCTTTAGGCATTTACAAGGTGTAGGTCTGCCTTTCTTATTTGACTTAATGTAAACATATGTTTAGGATAGGATGCACAGTGCCCTAGACTCCCCGGACCGCACCAGGGAGATTCCGCTGCCTGTAAACACTGGAGATGAATCAGATGAATCCTGCCAAACATCTGCTTTCATTTATCAAAACAAGATTTAGAAACTTGATCATAGTTTATAAATATCTCTTGGGAAGGGACTTTTCGTGACACAAATAGCAGGGAGGCAGTAACACCAAAGGGGAGGCTGACCCCATCCAGCAGCATCCAACTCGTAACGCCTGGTGCAGGCAGCAGCGATCACCAAGATTCGTATGTGAGACAGCACCGCTACTTTTATTGCGAATAAATAGAATAAACCCAAAAGTGGCATAATCTACTTGGTAGCATCAAGCAGTCAGATTCGTATCTAATCTTCATAGGTGCTTTTCAGTAGCCTCCATTTATTTGGAGTGCCTGGCATCTTGATTTTGTCATTATACTCACCACCTGTGGTCTTTTTCTTCAACTACATAAAATAAATGAATCTTGAGATTTTCTGCCTGCAGGTTTCTTCTCTGGACTTTTCTAACCTTAGCAGTAAGTAACAGCACATGGTTTTAATCCAGCAAATCCAAGCATAAACTGTGTTGAAGAATGGTCTGTACCATTGGTGTCAGTGTTCAGCGTGACTTGGAATCCATGGGGAATTCTAGAAGAAAACCCATGTTGTGATAATATTTACAAAAGGGGATGGATGGACTGCTTAAGTAGCTTGCTAACTGCCCAAATCTGAGGAATCAAACAGTAAATAATGCAACCGTATGGGGGGATGGCTCTTGGTGGAAGCCCTCAGAGCGGCACACCGGGTGTTACCCCAGCTCAGCAGCAGGGAGTCGGGAAGAATCACAGACTGTCACCTTTTGGTCGAAAGAAATGTGCTTTTGGAAAAGATAGCTTCTTAGCAGACTTCCAAAACTTAAATATTAATAATAGCACCACCACACCTCTCTGTAACAGCACTTAGAAAAACCTAAAATCTGACTATACAGAAGATACAAAGATTGCCTGAGTGATACACACTGAGGAAGACATGAGAGATGCCAAATCTCCCAGCTCAGAGGCAAAATAAGAAAAAAAAAAAAAACAAGCCTTACTCACAGGAGACAATCTGCCAAGGAGATTGTAGGAAATGCTCACCTGTTGGTTACTGATGACAGAGCAAGTCTCAAGATGACACTTTGGAGGAAGGGAAGGGGATTTTATTTTCAAAACAAACCCAGCTTCACTCACACCCTCATACCCACATACTCACAATCAGAAAAAAGCGTCTGTCCATCATCCAGGCACCAAGATCTCACAGGAGACAATCTGCCAAGGAGATTGTAGGAAATGCTCACCTGTTGGTTACTGATGACAGAGCAAGTCTCAAGATGACACTTTGGAGGAAGGGAAGGGGATTTTATTTTCAAAACAAACCCAGCTTCACTCACACCCTCATACCCACATACTCACAATCAGAAAAAAGCGTCTGTCCATCATCCAGGCACCAAGATGTGTGTGTCCAGGGTCTGCTCAGGATCCCTCACAGTGACACGTCTCTGTGGTCCTCATCCTGGCTCCTTCCATGGCTGGTGACCTCTCACTGCTTGGGGATGCGCTTTTTGAACCCTGGAGCTGACAGCAACTGCCACCTTTTGTCTCTCCATTCCACCCCACCTCTGTAGGTTCCCTTTCTCTCCTCCCTGGGTGCCTCAAGGCTCCAATCCCAACCTTTATCCTCCTGCTATCACCCCTTTGATGGTCTGAGGCTTTGTTTCAGCCTGGGTGTAGGTTGTCCTTTCCTATAGGCCATCCCTTGTTTGCCTGAAGGTGTATTGTTGCCAGCTCCAGCTCAGCCCAGCTTTGCATGGATAAATGTGACCAGAAGTGTTCCTCCGCAGCTTCACCTACAGTGATTTAGATGCCAGCAATCCTATGGCTTCACCTCGGTGGGAAGTCACACTACAGCAGATCTCAGCCAGTGACCCCTGCAAGGGACTAGGTTGCTCCTAAGGAGTCTGTGGGAAGTGACTGCACCAAGCTGGCCAGCTGGCTATAGGATCCCCTAGCTGACTTTTGGGGGATTCCTATCTCTACTGGAAATATATAAAAAAAAAAAAAAAAAAAAAAAGTTGAAAAACCACTGAACTAGATAATGCAAGAGCCTTCCAGTGGCCTTGAATATGCTATTCATTGAGGTCGGAAGCTGTTATGGAATTTTTCAATACATGATTTAATCTGGGCAGCCTGAGCTCCAGAAGCAGAGGGAGGAAACCCAGCGACTCTGGAGCCAGGCCCCCTCAGGCAAGGAAAGGGAACATTTTCGATGGCTTTTAGAGGACGCATTGGCCAAGATCACACATGTTACAGCAGCTCACTGGCAGCGTTATTAAGCTGGAAAAGCAGCGTCAGGTGAGCTGCCTAAAGGGGCAAAAAGTGCTCCCTACTCTGCAATGTGCTAATAGTTGGGCACTTGCGGGTTTTAACTGCTGCACGATCAGAAGGCAACTTCTTAAGCATAGGGTTTCAGTGGCCATCCTAGACCCAGGGTTAGCAGCAGGTCCTCAGCAGGCAGAAACCTGCTGTGGGACTGACTTCTCAGCAGCTAAGGTGTCCCATAGCGGGAGCTGGGGTGACACAGCCCTGCCCAGGCAGCAGCATTGCATCCCCCTGCACCCCCGTCCACCCACCGCAGGATGTGTCCCACCTCTACCCTCGCCTGCACCAGCAGTGCCGGGAGGCAAGCGACTCCCTCTGGGAACTTGTCTTTCTCCATGAGAAAAGAAAAAAACAACAACTGCTTTTTTGTGGTCTTCAGTTTGCTTCTCAGCTGGATCAGTCCCCAGATCTGAGTCCCAGCACGTGACCACGCAACCAGTGGTGCCAGTGCCAGCGGGAAGAAGCCAAGGGAGGGCTGAGGACAGATCCTGCCCTCAGTCCAGTGTGGTATGAGTACCACTGAATGTGTAACCTGGTGTAAACTCCAAAGAGACCATTGGCAAAACAGCTTTCCATGAACCACTTCAACAGTTCTCTGCCTCGATGGCATTCCTTCCCCTCTTGTGTCTGGAAAAGTTTGCTGAAGCTTTCTGCAGATGGCATCGTTTCTATTCCAGAAAATCTGGAACTTTATTAATAAAGCAAACCAGCCCATGAGCCCTAACCTTCACTGCTTTGTTTCAGTCATTCCCAATGGAAAATAAAACAAAACTTTTGCTGGCTGGTTCCCGCAGGGTGCAGGAATGGCTTGCAGTGGGGAGAGGTGGCCGGGAGCCAGGGAGCACCCAGGGGACACCGTGACTGTCCCTCCTCACCCTGCACTGCACAGATCTTCCCAGGCCCTCTGATAAATGTATGTTGTGACAGATCTTCAAGGGCAATGTTTTCCAGTCAAGGGAGAGACACCACCGTGTCCCCACCAAAGAGGAGCCCATTAAACTTTCTGTCCCTCAAATGCCAGTAGCCTTTTTGTGGGTGTCTTTGGTTTTAGAGACCAACAACACCCAGGTATTTATACTTCACACTCAAATACATCCAGCTGTTTTTAAAGGAGAGGGCATTGCCAGCCCAAGAAGAATCTTATCCCAAGGCCTTGAGAAATTCGGTGGCTGTTGTGTAAGTGTCTTCCTCTGTCAAAAGCAGCTCTTGGTCAAGGGCATCCAACATTGATTAAGAGGACCACATCCCCTGCTGCTGCAAACGGTCCTACTGCTCAGAGTGGATCAGGCCTTATATTTCGTTAAATAAAAACCCACCACAGCCCAGTGAAAGGCATCGTGCAGGCAGTGTCTGAGGCAGAGCTCCTTGCCCATCTCCAGGTACCCTTGGTGCCGAGGGACGATGGACACCTCAGTTCAGGCATAAAATCTGCATGCCAGCTTTAGTCCCAAGGGCAGTGGCATCTCTCCATGCAGGCAGGGACCATCAGTTGCATTACTCATCCCAGGGCCAATTAACCTTGGAGTGCCAAGGGGAGGACAGCAAAACGCCCCGGCAAAGGCGCCTTCTGCAGCATCCATGAGATGGGGAGAATCTGTAGGCGAGGTTAGAAAACAAACCCTAATACAAACAGAACTGAAGGAATGGTTGGATATCATTCACATATGTTTTAACAACAGAGGAAGCCCATGTATGAACATGTATTTTATCTCCCTGCAAATCCATAATAGCTGTGAGGGTCCCTGGCAGTGCAGGGAAGCAGCAGTGACTCGCCATTCCCTTGAAAGCAGAGGCCTTGAAGGAAGACATGCTCTGTGCCCCCAAAAGACCATCCAGCAGTCAAAAATGCTGTGCTAATTTTGCCTTTTGGATGTGAGGTTTGCATGGCCTTCTCCAGAAAGGGACCCTGCTAGTGCACCGTCCCATGCCTCGGTTTCCCCACCTGCACAGCCAGGGTAACTGGGCTGTCCCCACAGGAGCACTGGGAAGATGGATTGGTTAATATTTGCTTAGTGCTCTGGAGATAACACTATATAAGTCTAATTACATTTTATGCCCTCATGTGATAAGGATGTCATCTTGGATTAGAGGGGATTAGTTGTTAATGCCATTCCTGTACATACCGGTCCCCTCCAGGGCTTTGATTTCTGCTGAGAAGGTTTTTCACTCTGCTTTTAAATCAGCAAGCACCTTCTAGTTACGTTAATCAAGGAAATCAAAGTTTTTTGGTGGCTGAAAACAACATTTGGTGGACACCTGCAGATGTCTTCAGCCACGCAGAGGTGTGTGCTCAGTGAATGCTGGTGCGCACTCAGCATCTCTCTTGCTTTGGCATCCCAAAACCTTTAGCAGGGCTGGGGGAAGGAGGTTGGGTGCGTCCCTGTCCTGCACACTGGGCTCCAAACACACCACTGAGTTATTAAGTACAGATCTAAGTTAATGTTTAGCACTTACCCAAAACACAGAGATTGTCAAATGCCAAAGGAAATGGAGTGAGAAACCACATGCTGGTAATGATCGCAGGGCAAAATGCTACTGTGAGGACATCCCCACACCCCAGCGGCACCGCTCTCAAGGGAGTGCCCCAGCCTGCAGCAATGTCCCAGGGCAAGCGAGGCGGGAATCTGGCTCCCACGCTGCAGATGCTTCCACGTCCCCCAGACAGGGCAGCCTGTCATCCACAGGCAGCATTTTGGAGAGGGGTCGCTCTGTATTATTCATATGCAGTAATGAGTGAGAATATTTTTTCATTTGCTAATATAAATAAAATTACCCCAGACAAAGGAGGAATCGCTGCTTTCAGGAGAGGTTTGGGGTGCAAAGGGCACTAGGAGCCTGTTATGGTCCTGGGAGCACCCACAACGGTGGTGAGAGGGCAGAGCTGAGTGAGGCAGAGGGTGGCCAAACCTCCAGCCCTGGCTCTGAGGTGCCCACAATGAGCACAACACAGACTGAGGCTGCCCGGAGCCGAGTTGTGCTGGCGCTGCTGCTCCAGTATCAATGGGATGCAAAAGCGACTGGGCCTTTCTGCTTACCTGGGTTAGCTCTACATGGCAAACAAGTAAAGATAAATACCTCCATTTATTTCTTATTGTTGACCAGAAGAGCCGGCCTGTTGCAAGACAGGGACTAAATTGCTGCCACTGTCAGTCCAGGTAGGTGCTCCCTGTCTCCCAGGGCAAGAGGAGCTGAGGTGCAGATCAAGGCAACCTATTTAACCGCCTCCAGCACAGCATCCTTAGCTCAGGTCAGTCCTGCAAGCCAGCACTGAAGCTGGCCAGGAGCACTGAGTTTTCATTCCTAAAAAATAAAACAAATGAAAAGTCAAGATTTTGGGGGAAAAAACTTAGATTGATGTCTGAAATAAGACATGTTCCCTGGAAGCCAACCCACAGCACAACAAGCACTAGGGGCAGCTGCAAGGCGGGGTGCTGGGGGTCATGAGGCTGTAGATGCCACCAGGATGCCAGGGCTTGGCACAGCCCATCCAGAGCCAGAGCGGAGCCGGTGCCCCAGGAGCCACAAGCATCACGCTGCTTCGGCTGCGAAGACCAACCCCCCTCCCAGCAGCTACTCCAAATGCAGGCATGGAGCCAAGCTGTCAGGGAAGCCAGCAGGGTCCCATTAGCAATTTTATCAAACTCAACATTTTTTGGCAGAACATTTCCATTTCGGTGAGTCAGCAGCCTTGGAAAGCGCCTGTTGGCGGCAGCGAAGCTTGAGGTGGGTGCATTGGGAAAGGCCCCCAGGACACACACCTGACCTGGCCCAGACCCGGCTGCACGGACACCATGCTCAGAAGGAGCCATGCAATGAACTGCCCCGCGTGTTGGCTGATTCCCCTCCAGTCTATTCCTTGTCCATCAACAGAAGAGCTCATCCAAGCTGCGCTTTCAGGTTAAGTGGAACAACATGCATCAGATCGAGACAGCAGAAGGATTCGCCCCCTGGCTCATTCACTCTTCAAGAGTTACTTTCCCCTTTGTATGCTTGAGCAAATCATCATTTCATCAAAATTAGACCTGGAGACAAGTCAGCTTTATTACCCTGACTATTAAGTTTTCCTCATCTAATTTTTTCTTGCCAAATCCAAGATTTCTTGCCCCATCCTCAGAGAGGAGATCATCTTCCCTCTCTGCATTCCCTCTTGCATATTTAAGAGCTGCTCTCCTGTCTCCCTGGGCCCCTTCTCTCACCCTTTATCCAATCCAGGTCAATCTTCTTGGGCATCATTGCATACTCGCTGATCTCTGGCCACCCTCCAACCTGCCCCCATCTTCTTTGTCCCAGTGTGAAGCTGGCCCTCACAGCCCTTGTCTGCAAATCCTCAGTGCCTCCTTCCAGCAGGTCCTCACGCCCTCCACAAGGATTTATGGCCTGACGGCCGCTCGGCAGAAATGGAACTGTTTTAGTGCTATTGGAGAGATGGAGGAGATAGGGCAGGGGATCTAGGCACAGGGGGAGCCGGCAGATGGGAGACTTGCTGACAGCCCAAAAACACTGCCAGCCCCTGCTCCCTGCTCCCTCTCTGGCCACCAGCCAGGGAGTTTGCACCCAGGGAGCAGAGCCGGGTCTTCAACATCAGGTTGCAGGGCTTGGACTGGGGTTTCACTGGTCCCAAAACAGGGGACAGCTTGACGGGGCTCAGACGGGGCAAGGCAGAGCGTAAAATGGGGCTGGGGACTCACAGCACAGACCAGGGTTGTGGAGTCCCTGCCAGGGGAGGGCTTGGGTGCTCTCCCCTCTTTTTTCTCTTTTTTGGGGGTTTTTTAATCAGGACAGGTTACAGGAGGACTGGCAGATGGCGAGTCTCGCTGGGCAGGACTCATCCGCTCACCTCCCTCTCCCAGCAGCATCCGTGGGGCTGCAGACCATCGGCTGCAGATACCTCCTTGCAGGAAAAAGCAGGAAAAAACCGGCAGGGAGTGGAAATGAGTGGCAAGCAGATTAGAAACCCAGCTCCTATTTATAGACTGGCAGCAGAGAAACTGCCCCTGTGACAGGGCCATCCGTTTAACCCTTTCAGCCCCGAGCACCAACCATGAGGTGCTGAGCCAGCCCCAGCCCATGCCAGAAGGGTGAGGCAGCGTTTCAGCACAGAGAAAGCAGAAGCCCCCGTGCCAGGGCACCCCGTGGTGCAGAGGGGGCAGGAGGCAGGTCCAGGCATGAGGGACCTTACAGAGCCACTACCCAGCGAGGATGATGGGGATGCAGATGGGGTTACAGGTGTAAAGAAGTTGGGTCACCAGGGCAAGGAAGAGAATATCCCAGTGTCCTGTTGCACAGCAACCAGAGCAAGCCAAGAATACTTCCTCTAAAGGGGAGGTAATGAACAGGCTTTAGTGGCAACTCCAATGTTTTCAGCCTTCTTTGTGATCCCCTGAGCTTTGGCAGGGCTGAAGGCAATGGGGGCCATTGCTTTGAGGGTCACTGCATACCTGTTGCCCACGAGGGGCTGCTGATGCTCATGGTGGGCTGCTCCATCCTACGAGAGTGGATTGTGGCCCCTTCCACCTGCTGCTTCCCACCACGGTCACCCCAGAGTGCGTGGGCAAGATGACAGCCAGGCGTTGTCACCAGCTCCCTGTCAAACGCGCAGCGATTTGTTAAATCTAGTAGTGTTGCCAAGAAGAGGTCACACAAACACCAAAAACCAGAGTTCATGTTGCAAGTGCCCCGTACGCCCAGGAGTCGAGTACATCATGGGGTGAGCCCCACAAGAGGCAGTCAGCACATCTCTGGGTCCCAGGAGCACACTGATGCCACCTTCCCTTTGACTGCTGCTTTACCTGCTGTCACTTACGGATGCCTTTGTACCGTACACAGTCGTTAAATACAGAGATTGGGTATTGCCAGCTTGCTCAGCCTCCTGCTTTCCCAGGTCTGGATTTCACCAAAAGTGGTGGCAAGCAGAGACACATCTAGGGAGCACGAGCTTCATTATCTAAAAAACAAACCCCAGTGTTAGCCCTTGGGGGGCCCTAAACAGAATAGAAGAGTTGCTTAGCTCTGCCGTGCTATGTTAGATCTTCAGTATGAACCAGTTTATCTGCAGAAGAAGAAGAGAAAGGGCTGCAACACTGAAAGAAGGTGCTTTTAGATTGGATGTAAAGAAGAAATTTTTTATGATGAGTGGGGAGGCACCGGAACAGGTTGCCCAGAGGGGTTGTGGATGCCCCACCATTAGAAGTGGTCAAGATCAGGGTGGATGGGGCTTTGAGCAACTGGACCTAGTGAAGTATGTCCCTGCCCACAAGCAGGTGGGGTGGACAAGCTAATCTGTAACCACCCCTCCCAACCCAAACCATTTCACGATTCTGGGAAAAAAAAGGTGTCATAGCTGCTTAGCTGAGAGCTGGGGTTTGGTACCCAGCCAGCAATCGCTGCCTGTAAGGGAGATCTCCGAGTGCGAAGCTGCTGCGTGCTGGGCACACGTGGGCTGCCCAGCGCCACCAGCAATGTCGCTCCTGCACCAGCAGCGGCACATGGGCAGCGGGGGGTATTTTTCACCCCATTTCATCACCTGCAGCCCAGCAGCTCCCCTTGGCCAGTTGGTCCAGGGTCACTCCTACTCCCTGCTCAGGGATGGCTGCGTGAACGCAGGGCTGGGCACGGGCAGGTTTCATTGCAATTCTGCGTTGTTTAAGAACCAAACCTTCCCCCCCTCAAGCCCTCTCAGCTATAGGCCTCAGCCATTTGCGACCTCTGCACGGAGAGACTTCCCAGCTGTTCTCCCACTTGCTTTGTCAATAGCTATTTTTACAAAATTGCTTTTCTTTACTTATTAATTGATCTAAATCCTTTCCCTTAGCTTTCTTGTTAAAGGTGGATTTAAAGAGGAGTTCATTATCTCAGCCATTTTTTAATCATTATGAATTTCATCCCTCTCCTCATTAATTACTCATTACCCCTCACTCTGGAGGGCTGCTTTGTCCCTGATGTGCTTGCGAGCAGCTTCCCTGGCACCCTGTAATCCCCCTGGCCCCGTGTTAGCTCGGTCTGGTTTATGCTGCCTTCACTTTCCCCTCCACTGCCCGCTCAGCTGCTCCCCGTCTCCTCTGCTGCCAAGCAAGCCCTTGCCTTTCCACTGTGCCCGAGCAGTTGTCCCCTGCAGAGCCCTCCCACAGCCGCCCAGCCCTGGGTCCCTCCATGGGTCAAAGCCCCATGAGCATCTTCCCTGTGCATTGTGCCTGCCCCAGAAGACAAGCACCCATCCCCGCTGGCCCCCATGCCGAGCAGCAAGAAGGGTTGCTTGCTCCTGGTTAGTGGGTTGGCACTGGAGTTGGATATAAATAGTCCTTTTTTGGAAAGCGATGGCTTTGCTTGGCCTGTCTCAGTACCTGCCAAGCTATGACAAAGCAGCATGGAGAACAGAGCAACGTTGCATAAGGACCTTGGGTTTAACGGGCCAACATTTCCCGAGCCTTTGGCTGCAGTCAGATCCCCAGGGAGAACCTGAAACATAAGCATCTCCTGTGCTACTGCTGCAGCAGTGCAGGGGACCACAGTGGCTGCTGTGGCAGCCCATCTCCTCCCATCGTCCTCCCATCTGTGCAAGAGCACTTCCCTGGCAGGGGAGAGCTGAACATAGTACGGGCACTGAGAGACTGACACTGCTACTGAAGCAACCTTCTCCAGTCCCATGCATGTATTAGCTATAACCCCTTGTTACCCACAAATGGATCCATGACTGGGGGTCACAACGAGTGATGGTCTTTCTCTGGACCTAAACAAACACACAACCACCCAGTGTCTGCTGACAAGAGACCCCCTCCATCCCAGCCTGATGCTCAGGTTGTTTTCCATGCCCATGTTGCCCCAGCAGCTTCCTAAAGGCCTTGCAGGAATTTTTTCCCATCAGAACAGGGGATGGAGGTTTACAGTCTGTCCTCTCCTCCCCAAGGTCAGTCCTACCATGTGCTTCTGCACCGAGCCTCCTCCCAGCAGGCTCCTGCCGGGGCTGGGGTGCGCTCGCCAGGGGGGGCCGTTTCCATACTTCGCCCTTTCCATACTTCATGGATATGTATGAAAAGACAAAGCAGGAAAATGCGTTGGGTTGGTAAAGGGAAAAGAGGGAGGGGTGTGTGATATTTGCTTGAGGAGAGTAAACGAGGGTTGCACAAGCAATTGGGTTGCACAACCAGAAGCTGTGGAATTATTTAAGTTAACAAGTTACCACTGATCAACTGAGCTGCACTTTCTCAGGCATTTTAAGCCAAAACATCTTATTCTTCAACTGGAGCAAATTAAGATAAGGCACCTGGTCCAGGAGTGCAACTCTGCTGGCATGCACTGAGCCACTCCTCGGCGCGAGGGAAGGGGTCTCAAAATCGTTTGAGGGGGATTGCAAAGTGCTAGGCTGTGAAGAAATCAGCAGCAGTTCAGACCCTCCAGGACAGAGAAACGAATCGAGAGCAGGCTGCAAGTGCTTAGAGGAAGCCTTCACGCTTGCCAGCAATCTCCTAACTACCTTTAATTGCTGGCAGCAACTCTGCTCCTCCACCATAGGGGAGAGTCCAGCAAAAGCATCTAAGCCCGCAATTACAGCCATTCCTCATTCCCCATCTGTGAAGCAACCATGTGGCTTAGGACAACAGGGGACTTCGTGACAAAGAAGCTACAAGGGACAGATACTTTGAGGTGGTTCAATAAACAAACACCCCCTTGTCAACACGCTGCAGTCTCAGCCCTAAAGGACATGCCAAAATCCAGCACAGGAGGAGCCAGGAGACTGAGCAAGAGGATTATTTTCTTCTGCTCCTGGATTTCATTGGGAGTAACAGCTTTGGGCTGCTCCTGTTGAGCTTTTCACTTGCTGTGGTTGCATCCTGCAAAACTGTTGCCTTCTGCCATGCTGCTCCTGCAGCAAAGAGGGGCGGCCTGCGCTGGCACCCCCGAAGGTGCAGGTCTTGGCACCAAGACCAGTATTTGTGTATTTTCCAAGGAGATCAGCAGAGGGTCAGACCACGGCAGCAAGTGCCTGGAGGCATGAGCCATTGCTGGGAGAAGACAACTTGCTGGAGGGGAGCTCTGTGCATCTGGCAATGGTTGGTGATGAGCCAGCAGCTGCAGCTCCATCTTGGCCTTCGCTCCTCATAACCTGAGCAGCAGCGCAAAGGTTGGGTAAAACCCAGCTGCAGGGTACCAAGAGCTGCTCTCTCAAGATGGAGTAGGAGAACGCCCAGCCTCCTCTGATCCAACCCTTGCTGCCTGGTGCTCCGGAGGGAAAGGAAGCCTCCAGCCATGCAAACAGCCCCCTGCGTGGGTCTTGCACAAACTGCCAGAATGACCAATTTCTGCCTCTGTGGGATGTCCCTCTCCTCAACCCCCACAAGGGTTTTGCAAGGACTGACCGTTTTAAGCACGTGTCAGTGAAATCCAGCTCCCCAGCTTGGGTTGTCTACTACCACATTTGCAATGCCTCAGACTTCAGAGCTTTTCCAAATCCCTCAGGGCTGTAAGGCTAATTTAGGCCAGCATCTGGAGTTTTACAAGGCACAGACGAGATAGTGCTCTATTCATTCTCTCTTCCCTTTCTTATAACTGCAGGTACCTGGCACTCCTCAAAAAAAAAAAAAGAAAAACCCCACATGGGAAGCACTGGGAAGAATCCAGGATGACTGGGCAAGGCCGGACCTTCCCTCATATTGCTCTGACATGTGGCAGAGTCAAAAATGACCCTGCCACTGCAGGGATGAGATGGTCCATCTGCAGGAGGGAAAGCGATGACTGCTCCTCGCTCCCAGCCAGGCTCCTGAATCTTGATGCAGAAAAGTGCCTGGGCTGGCACAGGCAGCGCTGGGGCAAAGGAGGCACCGGTGAGGCTGCTGATGCTGTGAAGGGTCTGCCAAAAAAAAAAACCAAACCCACAAACCCCCAAAAAACCCCCACCCTAAAAACCAAACCAAAATAAAACCTAAACAAAACTATCACTTGTCTGAAACTTCCCCCCAGAATTGTCAAACTTGTAGCTCAGTAACTAGCTGCAGAGTAAGTGCAGACAGAATAATCACCTTGCAAGAGGAGAGAGTATAGTATAACCAGCAGCGCTTTATCCAGCATGGCCAGAACCACCATGTCCCAAATCCTGGTGCTCATGCACCCCAACACTCTCCCTGTACTCCTCTGCCTGGGAATATTCACACCAAAAGCCTCCCATAGGGAATCTGAACTTCCTGTGCATTCCTGACTCCCTTGCATCCACCAAAAGGTATTTGAGGGCATTTTACCTTGATGCTAAAGAAATAGCATCAAGGCAAGAGTCATGCCCTAGGGGATCTGTTTCCCTACTGTAGAGCCCAGCTTCACTACAGGTTTTTAAATTGCGACGAACTACTATTCCCCTGGGATAGCACACAAGCACGTGAGGGCTCAGGCTCCCTGGCCACTTGAAGTTCTTTGTCTTTTGGTACCAGGCAGAGAGACCTGTGCAGCTCCCAGTACCCCTTCACCTCCCCAAACCCTCCATCACCCAAATTTCTCCTGCCACATATTTTAAAACCTCTGCAATTCTCTTAACGAGCCTCATAACACAGGCACCTTTTGAAGCCCTTGCTCCTTGAGTTACAAGACTTTGCACGAAACCATCAGCTTTCAAACTGCATACGGCTCTCCAGTTTGTAAGGTCAAAAAGAATCCCCTAAAACCAGGACTTCCCAAAAGCTTTTACCAGCTGACAGCAGAAGGCCAGCACCCCAAAAGATCAGCTGCCTGCTGGCCCCACTGCTGCTCAGACTGGTGCCTGTAGGGAACAGCCAGACCACCATGCACCCTATAATTAACACGTGAAAACACAGCAGCCAGGGCAGGAATGAGAGCAAATCCTTTCCAAGCAAAGGCTGCTGGAGTGAGGAGCTGTGTTGGATAATAAATCTACGTTAATATTTCTCCCCCCCCCCAAAAGAAATCCAACTTCCACTTACTCTAGGGCAAACTCAAAAGGTTTTATTTTGATTTTTTTTTTAGCAAATTCTATCACATAAATGTTAACAAAAAACATCTGTACAATTGCCATGATACACTCAAAAGTGAAACAAATAAGATATAAATACAGATATGGATGTAACATGACAAAAGCGGAAAAAATAGAAAAAAATACATGCGCATGAACACGGTGCCAACAAAGTCATTTGTCATCGCTGGCATTTTTCAGAGCAGTTTTTACTTCCCATTTAAAACATTGTTAGCAATGTCCTGCTGTATTCTACAAAGGTCTATTTTTCTGTCCCTTAATATGTAATATTATGCTTGATAAATAAAGGGGTGGGGAGAAAAGGTTTTGATGACAAAGATGCGAGTTACGTTACTTATACAGGTTATTGGTAAGCTAGTAGTAAGCAATAAAAAAAGACAGTCTCGTATTGTATTGTAACCCAGGCAAGCACACATAGTGTACCTTAAGAAAGCCACATGCCTCGATATTTCTGCACTACATGAGAACTACAGTACGTAGACCTGTGGGGCGGATGGATCCAGTATTTGCCCATGCCCACGGAGCACTGGTGCAGCCAATGGCAGAAAAAACATCCACATCTGAGATTTCGGCAACCTTGCAGCCAGGAGCCGCTGTCTGCTGAGAGTCTTCTCTCATTCAGACTTGTAAAGCATGGTGGGCAAATAAAATACACTTTTCTTTTTTTTTTTTCCTCCTTTTTTTTTTTTAAAGGTACGAAAAATTGAAGCCCTGCATAATGGGCAGCAAGGAAAAAAAAAGGCAGCTGCAGTAGGTGGCTACTGCTGGGAGAACGTGAACAGAAGCTTCACCGGTGTGGTGAGGCACTGCCAGCACGCAGATCTTTCTCTGCAAGCATGCGTGGACACTGTGATTTGTAGCCAGAGAGACCTTTATGCTCACTGAATAGAAACCAAAATGATTGTACAGCTTGTTGAAGTCAGAACACTGGAGATCAGAGAGGTGACATTCGGAGCTAGCCCTTTGAGTACTTCAAAGGAAACAGAAATAAAAACAAAATCGGGTCATGTTCAACATACTAAACAACCTTACTATGTACATTATACGCAATGACTTATAAATACCTAAGCAGAATGCTCTCTACTGTATACAGGTATAACATACTTCTAGAGTACTCAAAGGATGAACAGTCCTCGACTGACTCACATAACGAAATTAAGTAGCACGTTAATGAGCATCTGTTGACAGAACAGAATCTGATTCAGAAAGTAAGGCCTGGTTCTACCATTTGCAGCCCCAAGTGTGCCAATAGCATCGGAAAATACACGCTCATCGCTGGAGTCGCAGCAGGTTGCACGCGTCTTTTGAAGGACGAGCTGTTAACGCCTACTGTAGTGCCAGCGCACGCGCTAGGGTCAGTTCAGGGACGTTACAGTGCGTTCACTCTCAGTGCATACTAACAGGATTTTATAAAATATATAAAATCATTTGAGAAGGAATTCAATTCCTGGAGATTTGCTACAGTGTGCCATAAAAAAAAAAAAAAAACAAAAAACAACCCCAAAAAACACAAACCAACCAACAAACAGCAAACTGTGATGGACCAAGCTCCATCACAGCTGGGAGGGACTAAACGCCGCTTGGTCAGCTATGCTGACCTTCTGAAACCCACAGCTGGAACAGAAGATGCTGAACTGAGATGGGTAGAAAGAGAGGCATAAATACTAAGTTGTTAGAGTACAAATTAAAAAAAAAAAAACCACCCACACTACTAAAAATTCAAACAGGACAGCTAACTGCTGCCAACAAGTCGGCTGAATTTTTCCTCAAAAGGGAAAATAAATTCATGTTAAACTAAACCAATTTGAATCATTCAAAAAATTAAAAAAGAATATTCTAACAAGCATACTGAAAGATGTTGAGAAAAGGAATGGTCCACAGAAAGGGAGACGCCAACCACGGAGCAGCCAATCCTCCCTCTAGTGAGGACGGCTTTTCTGAGCCTGCAGGAAGACCCTGGGGGAATCCCACCCACCAGGATCGCACGGTTTCTCCTGCCATGGCGTTACTCATTGGGAAAGATGAGGGAACTAGCCCTGCAGCCAGCAAAAGCCTGGCACTTCCTGACAAACTCAGGAGCAGGTCACCAACTCTGCTCTCATGTCAAGCAGGGAAAGGGACCAACAAGCTTTGCAGACCAATCCCACACAATCCCCACCAGCCACAACCCCTCTTGATCTGGGGATGGGGAGGGGAGCTCCCAGCATGGCTCCTCAGGGCTGGGGCTGAGACACACAGGGATGCACTGATGGAATGGGAGGGGGCTTTACCCTCCCCACTGCAGTGCTGAAAACGCTCATGTTCTCGGTAGGCTACCAAGGTGTCCCTGCAGCTCCCCAAAAGGGAAATGGAGGGGAGCTGCAGAGAGACCAAGGCACCGAGAACAGCCAGGGAGCACACACCCACCACCAACCACAGCTGTGGTCGCAAGCTGCAGGTCTACCACCCTCTTGTACTGGGGGCAAAAACCCAGTTCTAATCCACTGCAGGTTTGGGGTGGGCATGCCCATCAGCGAGGATCCAGCCCAGGGTATTTGATTGCTGCTGGTTCAGCTCTGACTTGGTCTGTGCCATCAGATTTGCCCTGCTGCACCCTCACCCAAGAGCACCCTGCTGACAGCGGTGCCCATCGAGGGCCCTCCGCACTCCTCCGAAATGCAGAGCACCCAACAGGGCTGTGCACGGGGCTGGCCAGGAAGAAGGGGGTTCCTACTGCAGGCTCTTCAGGCATGGAGGGGAGCTGTGGCAGGCACTGTCCCAGCTGGCTCAGCAGGTGCTTCCACGGGGTCTTTTTGTTCAGTTTCAGATGCCCTTTCTGTCCTCTGGGATGAACATTTTGTCCAAAGCAAAAAGGAGTTGTGGGGACAAAGCCATTCACCACCCAACATCAGTGGGTCAGGTCAGAGCAGCAGATCAGCCCTTTGATGCTACAGACTTCAAGAAAAATGCAGCTAGCCTCACCAGGCAGCACTGAGATACAGCCCTGCCAGCTCCCACCGTCCACCCATGGACACACTCGGAGCCTAATCCAACACCCACCCACCTAACTCCAGTGTCCCATCACAGGCATCACTCCCAAAACTGAGTCTCAGGTTCCCTTTGGGGAGTAACAAGTAACCTGGAGAGTCTTTTGAGCATATGAAAGATCCAAATGGGTTATGAGGGAGAAATATTTACAGAGTCAATGAAAGGAGCAAGATCCCAGCTGCTTTGCACAGCACAGCTGGCTGGAGAGCAGTTACAGAAAAAAATCGGCCCATCGGAGGTCTGTCTGAAGAACTATGTACAAAAACTCAGATGTTTAAAAAGAACCTACTTTTTCATTACTCACTTGATATCTCTCAGTATTAAAGCGTCTGAGGCTGGAATCACAGCCACATCTGCAATGATCTCCCCATGGAGAGCCCTGCACATTGGGCAAACTGCAACAGGGAGTACAAAACAGGACCACAAGACTTGTAAGAAGAGGAGAACCTAGCCAGAACGGCTGCGGCCACAGGGAGAGCAGGTAGCTAGCACATAGAAACCAAAAGTGGGTATGAACTAAGCCGACAAGATTTGTTTGACCTTTATGCGTGTCCACGTTCTTGGACTGTTTTGGAACGCTAACCTAAACATATTTCCGAGATTTCAGCAGGCTATACAAATATGTTTAAGTATGGCTTTCTGTTGTTCACTTTTAATGAAGACTGCAACACAGACCTTGCTTCCTTTACATTCAATACCAGTAAGATTCTACATAAAAGCTTTTAAGGGACTAAAATACTGATTGCAATAAATATCTGCATGGCCTCCTTGAGCTGATGGAGCGCGCCAGTGAAGAGTAGCAGAAAGGTCTCTGAGAGGCACCGTTGATTGCTTCTAAGTCTACACATATGTCCACATATCTCCATTAACTGTGCGTTGAAACGTCTGAAGAGGAACTGCTGTTGCTGTTGGTGGTCTGGGCCCTCTTTATGTACAAGTTTAGTAGCTTCATCTGAAAGAAAAAAAACATGAGAAAATGCCAGGAAAAACAAGCGGACAGGTCAACTGCAAATCTTGAAACTTGCGTTCTGTGGTGAACTCAGTTTTGAGCGAGCTGACACTGAGCTCTCTGGCAGAAAAGCAGAAGCAAAGCTGAACATATTTCAGAACAGAGGCAGGAGGGTGGATATACCTAGTCCCACTGCAGTTATTACAGGCAGATTTAATGGGATTTAGAAAAACCTCTTGCATTTCACTTCAGCAGCCATCAGTTCACAGACCTCAGTCCCACAGCCTGCTCTGAGCAAGCAGGATTCCCACAGAGGTCAGTGGGGCTGCAGGCACACTGGCGATCCAATAGCCATGGTCCCTCCTAGGAAACACCCCAAACTCTCCATGCTTTATGAAGCGTTCATTTTCAATGACATTTAAATATCTTCACTAACTTGGTACATCTAGTGAAACTGCAGCTGTTATGACTATATACCTCCTTTGCACAGGTTTGGGTGGGTTTTTTTTCCTTCCTTACCACCTTAGCTCCAGATCCTGCAGTGACTCATGCACACGTTTAACTTTAAACACGCAGGCAGTCTGCGTAAACCCAGAAGTATTACTCACACGTTTATAGTTAGTTATGTGGTGGAGTAAGTCTGTGGCACTAGAATACTGGGATAAAGTCTCTACAACATTTTATAGGGGCATTTCCTAACTGCCCAAATATGAGGTAAACCTCAGCACCCATAGCTGTCTCTTTCCAGAGCAATTTGGAGGCACGAATAATTTGTTTAAGGGCAAGGCAACTCAATTCAGAAATAAAATCCAAGTGTCCTCATTCTCAGGTCATTTTGGCCTGCACCGTGCTTCCTTTCCATGAAAGAAATTACTTCAACACAACAGAATGAAGCCCTCTCAACCACATAGCTATTCACATGCAGAGATCTATTTCAGAAACAAAAATGCAGAATTTGTCTTAAAATTGCAGAGAAATCTCGGGTATGATGACTTCAAACAGGAGACGAAATCTTGTGACTGCTTCCTGAGCAGCTCTGAAAAGCAATTAAACACCACCCACCTCAGCACAAAATGCCAGCCCTTGTCCAAAGGACAGAGCTGTATTAAGGACTTGATTTCCCTTGCAGCATCAGGCTAGAATTTGAGTTTTGCTGCTAACCTGACTCCAGGGCACAAAATCCTTTGAAGGGTCAACTTGAGTTTGCTGGCGTCCCCGGAGGAAAGGGACACATCTGCCATGCATTACGAGTGAGGCTTTACATGCATTTCTGCCAGCCCTAATCGCAACCTGCTGCTGCAAAGACCTGCTCTCCCACCCATCCCAGTCACACATTCCCACCACTCTCTGCTCTAGATTACCTGTGCAGATGCAGAGTGGACTGAAAGCTAATTAATTTGTATTGCAGATCTGGTTTTCAGCCAGAGCAGCCAGCTGATCCAACTCACTGCACAGTCACCCCTGGATGCAATGCTGAAGGGGCAAGGTAAACATGGCTGTAGTGGGAAGGACCCACATGGTGGCAGCTTGCAGTTATGCAGGAATAAATACGTTCATGAAACCGATCCCTGAACCCCACCAAAACTTGCTTAGTGGGATTTCAAATGCTCACACTGCTGAGCAAGTGGTGTGCTGTTCTAATGGTGTTTGGCAGAGCAAGATAGGATTTAACAGGCTACAGGGAACTTGACAAAGCTACCATATATCCCCGGTCTTGCTGCTAGTAGTGCAAGCCACTCAGCTGGCTATTATCAAAACACCGAGATGCAGTACTCTTGTACCTTGCTTCCTGTGAGTTGTGCGAGATGAGGTTTCAGTTCTTCTCCAATTACTGAATAAATTGCCACTAGGCAAAATACGCTAGCTTTACGGACGCTGCTCTCCGTATTATCATAACCCTAGGAAATAAGGGGGAAAAAAAAAAGGTCAGAAATCAAACAGCACTCACCAACATCCTTCCAGAGCAATATACTAAAGAGGTGATGAAAATTTTACAAATGTGGCTGACCTAACAGATCAACAGAAGGGCCCTGCTTAACATAACTGCTTGCAACCTGAATACTCAGAAGAGCAAGAAAACACAATCACCCAGTACATCCTATTTGTTCCTTATATTATTAGTTATTACTATCATGTTTTAAGTCATTAATGTGTTATTTACAGCGTTAAGCAACACCACACAGTTTCCCAACATGAGCTTAGGACTCTATCAAATACACGCATTCCTGTGTCCAGTTCAGATGACTATATGCTATCCTGGATGGCCAGGACTTCTTGGAGGGGAGCCCTCGTGCTCCCAGCTTGCCCTCAGAAGTCTTCCCTGACTCAAATCTAACTGAAAGGAAAGCAATTCTGCTCCTGAGAGCGAAGTTACAAGTGGAGATTAATTTTGCAGCCAAGTGGCCTAAAGGTTATATCACTCAGGACACGAAAGCCAGAATCCTGTTTTGTGAACAGATATTCTACACAAATATCTATTTGGACAGAATAGCTCTATCCAGGCATTAGAAACTGCAAAAATCAGAGTCATCCTGGATGTCTTCCAACTCTTTAAAACCACTGGGCTTAAACACTGTGTATAACAGCACTACACACATGTGCCAGTCCATTAGATGAACAGCCTCTATAACCTGGAGCTTTTTGATTACTTATCATGTAGGAAATACCACAGAAAATAACATGTTGAGAGACCCCTGTAGGTGGTGCTGGATCTCTGGCAGCTTCAGAAGAGCTCAAACTAGCCACCAGGCCACTCGGTAGCTGGTGACATTAGTCCTGTGCTCGGACAGTGATTCATCACTAAGCAGCCATCCCATGAGACACACAGACATCGCTTCAGCCTGCAGGATGCCGTCTCCTCTGGATGCAGGGTGACCTCTGCCAGGAAGGCCGAGAGGAAGGATGCGGTATGGCTGGGGCTGCCAGGCTGCCTGCTAGCAGGGCCCATGTTCTAGCTGCAGTGCCAAAATACAGTCTGAACTGACAGTCTGCAATCCCAAAGAGCACTGAACTAGAAAAGCAGAAGACCTAGGTGAGCTTAGAGAAGCATCAAGCTATTGAGGACCAAGGTGGAAAAAAGGCTGAGCCCAGGCCCACAGCAGGGGAATGCCCATAGAGACACAACCCACTGCTAGAGGAACAGCTAGGATGCAGGGAGCTCTCAGTGGGTCCCAATCCAAAAGCTCCTGAACTTATCAGATGCCTCTGCTTGACCTCAAGTTTCCCTATGGGCCTGGCATTTTGCTCATGTGTGCATCCCAAATTGCTCCTGCAAGGGCAGGCAGATCTGTGCAGTGTTGAGGCCTGTGGAGCCTTAAGAGGCTGTGTCCTGGTGGTGCTGGGCTGGCAGAGCCTGCCCCATATGCACCAGCAGGACTATCACCCCACCTCTCCATCTGCGAACTTGCTTAGAATCATAGAATTGTTTAGGCTGGAAAAGACCTTTAAGATCATCAAGTCCAACTGTTAACCTAACCCTGCCATCCCACCACTAAACCATGTCCCTAAACACCTCGACTACCCGTCTTTTAAATACCCCCAGGGATGGGGACTCCACCACTTCCCTGGGCAGCCCATTCCAAGGCAGCGGCTGCTGCTGCTCCTCCTGGCATTTAATAACACAGTCCAGAAGTTAGAGTATTTGCTCAGGAGATGACCTGGGCTCAAAGCTCTCTTCAGCCTGAGGGTATCGAGACACAGCACATGGGAGAGTACCTCACTGCCCAGCTCTACCCCTCCAGCTCCGAGGGAGCCAGGGCTCCGCACTGGGACCAGGGCAAGCAGCATGACTTCCCCCAGCCAAGCCACGTTCTTGTATGGAGACATCCTCATCTGCTCACAGGGGTCCTGCTCTGGGCTGCTGAGCTACACACTTGTGCTCAACTCTGCTACTGTCTGACATTCTTTGCCTCTTCACCACCCTGCTGATACCCTCAGCACGGTAAGCAAGCACACAGCCAACTCCCTCCACACACAGTCCTTCAGCCAGAAGGATCCCAAAACACTTCCCAAAACATGAGGAGCAGATTCCTTCAATCACTATGAGTTTCTAAGGTGAGGAAATATCACTGGCAGCTCCTAGATGAAAAATGGCAAACTAGGCTCAAAGACAAAATCTGTTTTAAGACATGGAAGCAATTTAATAAAACAAATATAACTGCTTTTTTTAAAGGCATGCTGCTCCCAAACTTTTCCAGTGCATTGAAGCTCCTCTGTTCAGATTGTTGTCTTGAGCAATCATGGCTAGAAACTTTTTACAACAGAAGTTTAGATCAATACAGAACTGCCTGATTCCCAGAAGCCGAGATTTAAGAAAAGAATTGCAAGAGATGACACTACAAAGTTGGGACAAATGCGAGGATGCACAAGGGGAACTTCTGACTTTTCTCTTGCCCTTCTAACTTTTCCAACTTGCTATGAGGAGGCTTTTTTTATCCCACTTCTCCACTGAAGTCTTACCCACCCAAACATGTCTCCCCTTTCACACTGACTGTTTCTGTTGCAATCCCTCCCCAGTAAACACACAGATATTCTCTCTCTTCCCTTGCTGCTGCCTCCCCTTATTTCCCTCTTGCTTGCAGGCTCATCCCAGCCACTGGCACTGCCAGTTGCTTGTGCAGGGGAACAGAAGGCAACACCACTACAGCCAGCACTGGAAGCTAAATTCACAATATAAGACCAAGCCTTAGCACTGGCATAAACAGAGCTCCCCACCCAGCCTGAGAGGGTTATGAAAGGGGCTGAATGAAGTCAGCAAGTAGTTTGGTCCTGATTTCAGAGAGAAAAGAAAAGGACTAGCCTGCCTGCTGGGATTCAAATTCAAGTGCGAAGTACAATCAAAGTGTAAAACAGCTCAGCAGAATTAAACGAGACTACAAGATGCATTGCTTGGGATGTACTGAGACAGCATAAGATGTGGTTAACTCCTGATCTCAAATTTATTACGTGGCTGCTCCTGGTTTATTTAGGAGTCAGGCCAAGGTGTCTAATTGTGGAACATACAATCGGAATCTGAGTTTTCTTTTCCTTACCATTAAAAACATCAAAAGTTCAAACATAAAAACTTAAGAGGGATTAAAGCTTTAATTTACCACAATCTGGCCCCAGAGGGTCCATCGTTTTCTCTTAGGTCACAGATCTCACAAATTACTCAGCAGTGGTTTGTGCTCAGGAGCATTTGTGACATGGGATTCTGTACCTGTAACAACCCAGGAATGATATCAGGAAGGAGCTGATGCAACGATTCCTTGGAAATCCTCTCGATGACTTTTGTCTGCATTTTGATGGCAGCTAAATTAATTGGATAATCTGCAGTCTGAATGATGGGGCAAAGCACCTTGATGCATTGCTCGGGATGGATGGAACTCGCCAGGGTGGAAGCAGCTTCTTCAGCAGCTCTAACAACCTGGAATAAAAGCAGAGCAAAACCTTACCTTAATGAGGTCACACATCACAGTCAAACCCACCAGTGTGTACTAGAAATGACTGCCAGGAAACGCTTGGGGATGTTTATTAGGAGGCTCTATCAAGAAGCAACTGATGTAGAGAATTCACATCCTTTGCCTCCAGCCAGTGTTCCATCTTTGTTCCAGCCAATGGCAAGAAGTCCATCCTGCCTAATGTAACTGCGTCAAAGTTGTGACTAGTTTGAAAGAGTCGTCTGTCACCCAAGATAGACAGAAATCCCCATCCTAGGAGAAGTGAGAGGACAGCATTTCTCCAGCCACTGTCAAAGAACCTAAAACCCACCAGCTTAGACTTGATACAAAATTTATCTCCTTAAACATTATAATCATAGAATACCATACTATAGTTTGGAAGAGACCTCAATGATCATTTGGCCCAAACTTCCTTGACAAAAGCACAGTCTAGTCAAGATGCCCTGCACCGTGTCCAGCCGCATCTTAAACGTGTACGTTGGGGAAAATGAATGACACCATCGCACCTTTTAGCATGCATCTCGCCTGCCGAGTGCTTGGGTACCCAAGCTGAGACACCCAGGCCTACACAGATATGTCCTGCCATTTCTCAGCTAAACTATGCTGTAATCAAACCCAGGCTACAGACACAAGAAGGCTTCAGAGTGTCCCTCACCAGGCAGGTGCTCTCAGCACATCTAACCTGTTAAGACAGCACTGGGATCACTATAAAACATGGGAGGAAGAACAAGTGGAAACATTGGTAGACTGCACCTTTTGCAACTAGCCCACACTGTAAAGCTGTCACACAGACCAAAGGAGATCCTAAATTCATTTCCACTCTTAGTCTGAGGAAAGGCAAATCCACAACTTCCACACTCTTCCCCCAGCAGGTAGGACAGCTAGCTGAAAGAGGAAAGACCCAACTGTGGTCTCTCCTCCCTTGAGAGTTTATTCATTTTACATTCTGCAGTAATTGGATCAAGAAACAGATGGGAAGGCAGGTTTTCTTTTTTCAAGTGTCTGTGCAATTGCCAGGCAACAAAATGAAGCTTCCCTGTGGTTGCACTCTTCCTGACCGCAAATCACGCTCTCTTTACTCCCCGTGTTCTTGTTTCAGTACAAAAGATGGAGGGTGCTTTTGCTCAACTTTTTTTTCTTCTCCCTCTTCTCAGGGCTTACTTTTAAGGGAGGGTAAGTCCTGAGTGCACAGAGATGGCCCAGTGGACAGACTTAAATCCAACACCTCAACTCTAAATAGAAAGAAGCCTTCACAGATCCTCATGCTTGGGATCTCCTGGCTAGCCCCAAGGCAACCCCTAACTCCGAGCTCAGGAGAACTACCGCAGCCTTTGAAGGCACCCTTTCTTTCCTGATCGTGCGGGGAAGTTCAGATGCGTAGCACCAGTCCTCTAACTTGTCCTAAGCTGAACTACCTGGGGTTGTCTGAAGTCGATACTTTGAAACCAGCACTAGGAAATCTGTCCCAGGCAACCTGCAAAAAAGCAAATAAATCAAACCACAGTCTCCCATCACTTAGACTGAAATGATACCTGCTGGATTCACCTTGTTCCCCTCTTCCACACAGTCATGGCATTGAACTCCAGGACTTCTATTTGACTAAGGCAAGACATGGACAGAAAGAGAGTTTTCATTATTTTTAAGTAACTACTGTGGATAACGCATGAACCAGGAATATTTGGAAGTCTCTCTCAGTCATTACTTGAACAAGAACGTCTCACTGCCTGGACTACAAAGCATTTTCCAGAAAGGTTGAATTGATTGTTAAGATAGCAGCAGTGAATAGTGACCAGAAGAGATCATGTCCATGTACAAAGCCCGCTTCACCCACAGTCTTAGCATCACTGCCACACCACTATCATTGATCTTCCACTCATGCTGACAGCTACCTCCATGAAACAGGAATGGCCACGAGATACTTGTACATCCAGGAAAGAACAGAAGTAATCCACTTGGCTCTTAGAATCCTCTAAAGAAAACCCAGCAGTGAAAACTGATCTCTGATACTTCACATAGTACGAATACTGTAGGCAGGCAAGGTACAGGCAAGATGGTGAAGCAGACCTGAGACCTTGATTGCTTCTGTATCAACTGTCAAGCTGCTCTATCTACCTCAGGCCTTTGTCAGCAATTAATTATAATGTTAATTAACATATTCCAAAAAGAATGGCAATCCACAATGTGGTCAGTATTCAAAAAAGGTCATCCTGAAAGATCTGTGAATGAGTAACCAAGCAGAATAGAATGCTAGTTTTCCCTCTTCCAGCTAGTTTTCCCTCTTCCAGCTATTTCTTTGCAAATTCCTCTTCAATTTCACACGAGGTGCATGAAAGTATTTTTCCATGTAAGCCAGTACTAGCTTAGAAGGAAGCGCTATGTGATTTTGTTGGGAAAGGAGAGAAACACTCAAGTACTTAAGGTAAACCTAATGCCATGCTTTGGTACCACGGTGTTGAATTGCTGGAGTTGGTGAAGTCAGGAGCTCCCAGGAGGTCTCCTTGAAAGGAATTAACTTCTTGGCATTGCCGCTTTTGACGTTGACTTTCCCAGTGCTGAAATACCGCTACTATCAAGCTTTCCACAAACAATGCAGCGGCCTGAGAGAGCCCAGCTATCTTGTAATCAACAACATTCACAGGCAAGTCACTAGCTAAAAAAAAAAATCTAACTATAACTATTTGGACACAGGCTGCTTGGGATTTTACTTTGCAACAACTCCAAATACTGTTCATAAATGTTTTCACAGACACTCTGAGAAAGAAAAGCTTGAATATATCACCACTTACAAATTTTTTTTTATTTTTTTTTTTTAGCATAAATCTTTCTAGTATCCTACTTGATAAGAAAGTAATAATATTTTATTTAGTAGGCACCTACAGTCAGACTCTGATATCAAATACACTACTGTAAGCTTTAAACAGTACTGGAGTAGGTAAAAAATTCAATGTGTAACTCTGCATTTCAGCTCCACATCCTGTGGGCATAAAGTTTACCATGAACATTAGGTTGCAGATATGAGGTAAAAGCTTTTTAAAAAGCCTGTTACCAATTCCAAGCACAAGAGGTTAAAATACAGCTGAATTTTTTTCCCAAAATGAGCCAGGGTTCAAATAGAAACAAAGGTCACATGTATTTTGTGCATAAGGTCAACAAGAAAAGTTGTAAAGGTGCAGGATTTCTTTATGCCCCTGCAAGTCCTCCTTTCAGTAAGGCTGCCCATTTCTAGCAAGGATCCGGCCGCGTTTGTGCAGCAGCTGGGTATTTCACATCGCTTCTCCCTGAAGTGCCTTCCC
>NW_009260026.1:3661695-3672372 GCF_000687185.1 Egretta garzetta | reverse complement strand
TTAGCTTGTAAATGTGACAACACCAGGGAGACTTCCAAGTCTTCCGAGAGCACATCTGGCAGACAGCGTCTGCATCTAGGCCACGCTTCAGCAACCCCCTTAAGCATATGTTTAACTTTAATAACATGCTGAAGTCTCACTGACGTCAATGGGATTCAAGCGTGCGCTTACATGCTTGCTTGAATCAGAGCCTCTGCAGGTAACTAGCTCCTGGCTCCCTTGGAAGGGACCAGCAGGGGACAGGGTGTAGGAAGGGGTAGGGCAATACCAGCTGAGAGCGAGCCAAAAGGACAAGCTCATCCCTGCTGGCACAGAAAGCTGAATGTCACCATTTTGCAATGCAAGTACCAGCCCTGTCCAAAAGGTCTGTCCTTCTGGCTTTGGCAGACTAAAACATGCAGTTACCCAGACTGACTGCATCCCACGAGGGAAAGCACATCTCTGAATACTTACACAGCGTGCTCAGAGTCCCACTCACCTGGTCATGTCAGAGAAGTCAGCAGCATTCCCACAGAGAGGGAAGCGTGTTATTGAAAGATACAAACTGCCACATCATTTGGCATCAAGAACACTCAATTATAGCAGAGTTCAGCAAAGATATTTTGCCACGAGGCACAACACTTCTGTCTTGCAAATTTTACATACTATACAGTAAAAAAAAAAAATAAAATCAAACATCTTCTTTAATCAGGGATTTAACCTGACCAGCAGAGTGAAACAACCTAAAAAGGAGTGGGATAAATGACAAACAGCATCAAGCAACAGGTCTTCCTCCCATCTTCGCAGGTAAGATCAACAGATACACACCAGGAAGCTACAGGAATGGCTCATACTAACAGCAGACACCACAAGAAGTAGTGGCTATGAAATGCATCCTTTAAATTTGAGAAAAAGAAAGGGTGCTGTTCGCTACACGGTCAGACTGGGTAGCTCATTGTCACAAGAGGATTAAAAATTAGACTAGCTTACTGAAGAAAAAACAAAGGCCAAAATACACAGAGAGGCAGGCAGAACCTTTAGCATGGGAAAGCTGTAAGCTTCTGAAACATCACTGTGTGCTTGCTTCTTGTTAGTCACTGTCAGGCAGAATTATCAAGGGAAGCAACTTTTTGTCTGACCCAATACGTTATTCTCAGTCATCAGAAATATGAAAGAAAACTAGAAAAGTCGTCAGATGATGATGGTACCTGGAAGAAGCAAATCCAAAAGGGTGGCTATGAAGCAAGACGTGCAAGAGTAGAGAAAGCCTGGACTGTTTTAATAAAACACAGACACTAAGCTGTGCGTAAGGTATGTCACAAATGTGATTTTTACCTCCCAGTAAAAGCTTAGAGCAAACCACAGCTTGAACTGGATAGTTCGGTATCATTCAACACAGGGCAGGTAGCCCAGGAATGCAGATCTAAAAGATAGCACTTTGCCCTAAAGAAGCAGGTTTTTCTCCTTTCCAAATGCTTACCTTACACCCTACACACTAGAGACTAGATTCAGCCTGACTTCTGCTGGCATAACATAAGCTGTGTTTGCTGGTGGGTTCCTTTGGAAAACATCTGTGGTGCATTAAGACCTTTCCAGTGAGTCTCCCAAGAGAGAGAAATGGTTGTACTTCCACACAGTTTGCTTTAGGGAGGGAACGATATTCACGTGCATGAAGCCAGAGAGGTGTAGCACACAGGTAGGCTGTTCACCTCTAACAATGCCTTCCTTAATGCTATAAAGGAGTAACCTTCAAAGTAACAGGTTAGGCGGTCCCAGGAATACACACGTGAAATACTTTCTGATTTTGATGGGAGGGGATATCGCTGATGTGCAGTATTAGTAACAGTGTGATCAAGACAGCCACCTGTCACAAATACCTTTCTTCCAATAGAAAAGCACATTGGCATCATCAACATTCTACAAAATTTGCTGGACAAGCTTTGGATGACAATTCCCACTGATTTACCTGGTTCACAATGCACTGCAGATGTTTGCTTAAGACAGCTAGAACCAAGACTCCATCTCTTCCACATAATTTCTTCTGCTCAGCTCTTACTCTCAGTGCATTATAGATGTCGCTTGCTGCCTGATGGCTGCAGCAAGCAGCTTGCCTGTGGTAATCTGCTCTTGGTCAATGTGCAGCAGCTTTCTAAAGGGTTTTTATAGTTTCATTTCTGCTTTGAAGTGACACAAACTACTGACAGAAACGGAAAGAACAATGTATGTCCCGACTCACCTAATCAAACATGCCGTACACAGGGTGCCAGTGTAACACGTTGGGATCTCAGCAGAGCTGTGCCTGTACACCTAGATGAGAGCTGCATGTAGCACCGTAAACTGGAGTACATTGCCAAGATTGCTAGTTGCACCATCTCTGCAGAAACTCGTAGAGGATGAGGCAGTGAAGGTAAAACCCCACTGAAAACTTAGAGGCTTTGTACACTGTTGTGAAACATGCAAAGCGCCAGTGAAGTTTATTAAGCAAAAGAACAAGTTTTTGCTTTTGGGCTTATGAGGCAAGCAGCTATGTTTTTGAGCCAATTCTTGCCATCTAGAGGTGGATACTTAAAGACTGCATAATCTAAGCTGGAGGGGATGGAAGCTTACCAATACCTAGCCAGGCAAACTCCCATCCCTGAAGGCTTTACAGTCTGATCCAGACAGGAACAAACAATTAAGAACTTGGTTTCACACCAGGAAGTGGATTCAGCAATGGGGAGTACTAAGCAGATGAAAAACAATATGATTTTTATAAGGGATTCAGAGGCAATGAAGTAGATTAGACTGTTTCTCCTGTGGACAAAATATTTCAAATATGTTGGGAATTAGAAAAGACACATAAACATATACTATGAAACATCAACAACTGCCAAGCTGCAGTGCTTGGCAGCTTCCAGCATGGACTACATATCAATTAACCTTTAAGACTGTGATCATTTAGTGCTATTCTTCTTTAGTAAGCTATATTTTGCAGAAACCTACACACATTATACCACCAGAGGATGGCTGCAAATGATCTTCTAAAGGTCAGAGGCCAGCCTAAAAGCACCTCAGCAAGATAGCAACAATTCCCTACAGTTAATGGATAGCTGTGATTTCTTCCCTCCCCCCCTCTTTCAGAGGTTTACAACAAAGAATGTTACATTCAATTATGCTTACGGGCCTTCCGGATAATAAAAGACCAAAATTAGATATTTAAGACACAGCGCAAGATCCTTTCCTTACAAGCAGAAAATATTCATCCCCTAGATCTATAGGCTTAGTTGCAGAGAAAAACAGTGGCAGAGAGAGAAGCAGGGAATTAGCTATCCTATGATTTTCACTGGTAAAGATGTTTTATAACCATTTCCCAAGATAATGAACTATTTCTGTTTTAATGTACTCAGTAACAAGAACTTATACTCATTTTGCTGGTATGAATCTGAAGCAACGTCATATCAGTGGTATTGGGTCAGCAGGCAGCATCTTTCCTTAGTTATGGGTGAGTAATTACACTGGAACAAATGAGTTAATATTAACTAATTGGCAACAGAAAGATGGTTCTCTTCCAAATAACTCCAAACAAAGAGTGATAAAAATCAACAAGATTTAATACCGTCCACAACTTCAATTACGTTCTAATGCTCCAAAAGTAAGTGAAAGGCATTTACATGTCAACCCCCATAAATATTTACAGTTATGACTGAAGCAGGCTGGACTCTTCACATCACCCCATTAAATCAACAGCATTGAATAGACTGTTATACTACAAACAGTACCAAACCAGGGTGAAGTTAAAAAATGCAAACTAAAGATGGATCCCAACCCAGAGTCTTCTAGTCTGTAGCCTAGGGTTACATTAACTGTGAACACCCACTGAGGTCTGTGCTTTGCTGAACTCCCACATTTGCGCTCACAAGACAAGGCATGACTCAGCATCCAACTCCATGCACCAAGTTTTCCTCTCTTGTGTCCCTGGGAAGAGCTGTGCTGCTCTGCTGATCCTAGACCTTGCCTTCAGCAATAGAATGCAGAAGAGTTCTAGCCATGGCAAAGATTCAATCATATAAAGACTTCAGCTTGGAGTTGGAAAAACAGCCAATTATCCAGGCATCCCAAGATATCCAACTATGCCAGCATCACTTTGATACTTCCAATTACACAATCTGGAATAAAAACACAGACCCTTTTGTTCCGACTGGTTCTTTAACTAGATATTGGTGCTCAAATGGAGGAGGGCAGGTGGTATTTGCTAGGTGGCAAATATGTTGGTTGTAATTTGTTATTTGATCCCTCCTGGTCATGATGAACAGCAGCAATATTGGAATTCAGGACAAGAAATGAACCTTCTTTTTGATTTTCAAAGAACTGCCTCTTAGTAAAAATGAAGCCGGTGAGGGGTCTGGAGCCCAGGGCTTAGGAGAAATGGCTGAGGGAACTGGGGTTGTTTAGCCTAGAGAAGAGGAGGCTGATGGGACAACTTATCACCCTCTACAACTACCTGCAAGGAGGCTGTAGCGAGGTGGGGGTCGGTCTCTTCTGCCAAGTAACAAGCAATAGGATGAGAGGAAATGGCCTCAAGTTGAACCAGGGCAGGTTTAGATTAGATATTAGGAAAAAATTCTTCACTGAAAGGGTTATCAGGCACTGGAACAGGCTGCCCAGGGGAGTGGTCCAGTCCCCATCCCTGGAGGTACTTAAAAGATGGGTAGATGTGGTGCTTAGAGACATGGTTTAGTAGCGGACAGGTATGGTTGGACTTGATGATCTTAAACGTCTTTTCCAACCAAATGATTCTGTGACCGATTCTACGATTTCTTGGAGATGGTACCCAAGATTAAGAGTTCTGTACTGTTCACCTCTTCAAATTCTTTCCTTTTTCCTTGGTCACTTAAACTGATTCTCCATGGGCCATACGTAACAGAAAATGAGTGTGATAATTTAGGGAAATTGGCAGTCCCTCAGGTAAGTAAGAGTGAAACAGAAACAGCTCATTCAAAACAGTAGTTTTCTGCTGACTTATGCAGCCTGTTGTGTGCCAAAGTATCTCAAACCATAAACCAGAATCACTCCTGTCTTCTACTACAAGGCAGAAGCAGCCCAGAAACATAAAAACCATGGAGTGACAACCTATCACAGCATTACTAGCATAAGGATTAACACTTTTCTAACTAAACTTCCTAACAGCAGTTTTCCTCGAAGTAGTTTTTACAGTACAGAGGAAGATTTTATTTTACGCAGCCTAAGGACAGTACACCACTGCCCTTAATATTGCTCTGATTTAGAAAGAAAAACTTTAGAAGAAAACTGTAGAACAGACTGCTGAGATCTTCCCTTCCCTTTCTTTCTTCAGCTATTCTTTGAAAGTGCCCTTCAGTCACAAACTGGTGAAACTTCACTTAATCTCCTGCTCAGTGGGATCAAGCCAAAGGGCAGCTCCTCCACACCTCCTGGAGAGAGCAGCACTGCAAAGTCAGCAGTGAGAGCAAGTTGGAGGGCCACCATGGGACGGTAATTTGTGACCTTCTGGCCCAGGGCTATGAGTTTGACCAACTGAGCCATGCCCAAATGGACTCTCAGTTAATTTTTCACAGACTTAACTGAATCAGCAAGCCCCAACTACAGGTAAAAATCCCTAAAACATATTCCCAGGTATACCTTTAGCCTAGCTCATGCAGATACTCAAGTGTAAGTTGGGAAACCTTTCTTAACTTCATGAATGCTGATATTCTCCAACTACTGACAGATAGATGATGCCTTTCATGGGCTGCATCATGGTTCTGAAAGCCCCATTTACACAGGGATTAGAAAACACACATACATGGAACGAAAAGTGCAGCACCAGTGCCACCACTTAATACAGATGCACACACACCTGATTAGCAACAGACAGCAAAATAGGAATATACCTGCAGCATCCTGCTATGAAAACTGTCATCCTAAGGTCTCATTGCAGAAGTTGCAGATGTGATTTTTTTTTTAACTATAAAGATGCTAGGCAAAAGCATGCCTTTGATTTACAATGGTATGTACAGCACAGCAGCTACTTGCCAATAGCAATACAGCTCAGAATTATTCTTCTAAAAAGAAGTGCCAGAACTCACATGTCTTCCTTCATTCCTGGCTTGAGCTTTGCTTTCTCTGTAGCAAAGACTTACTCTTCTCTGCTTTTGCTCAGGAGGCACTTCATCCAAATCCTGAAGACCTTTCCACACCACAAGCACGAAGAACACAGTGTTGGGAGTACAGAGGCATAAAGGGTCATGTTTTCAACATTGTGCTTGATTTTTATAAAACCCATCAGTCCCACAAGGACAATGAGTTCTGAGGGGCAATAAAAACCATGCCAGAGACAATCTGGCAGAGTCTGTCCTGCTAGACATGGCAGTTTTGGAGGACTCTTGGAAAAAAAAAATACAAAGGGCACTGAGTCAAGGTGAGCTGAGAAGTATGCAACCAGGAAAACTTGCCAATAAAAGGCACTCCTTCAGAACACAATGTTTTGTCTGACTGCTTTATCAGGAAATCAATTTACAACTGCTTCTTATTACTTTGAACTGAAAATGACAGGAGTGCAAAGGCTCTAAATCAAGGAGAGGAAGGTAGGCAGAGTATAGTAGTCCTCATTCACTAAAGGATTAAAACGCAAAAGTAGAAAATTTTGTTTTATTTTGTTGTTTTTATTTTTAAACAGTACAGCTTCTGCTAAGCACAGCTAATATAACCTGGTGCCAGTTATGCAATGCTCTGGAGCTGTCTGATCTATACAATGATCTTTTTCATGGCCAAAGCTCTCCAGACAGAGATGCCCCAAATTGGTATTTAGGACAAGCCTGTTGCAGAGAAGAATAAGAGTCTTAGATTTCAAAGCAAAGAGTTTGGTAACAAAGCCATCACAGACATGTAGAGAAATTCATGTGGCACTTTCCAAGGCTTGCACAAGGTAGATTAAAAGACCCAGCCTGGAAGTCAATCTACAAAGTTTAACTTTAAGTTCAATTTGAATTGATCTACTTCCAGTGTTATCATCATGTCCCTTTATTTTTGTTTTACTCCAGATGAATACTTTCATTTCTACATAGGAGTTCTCTCACCAAAGGAAATTACCTTCTTTTCAGCAGCATGGCCTCTTTGTCCATTTTCTCCTGTTACTCACCAGTTCCCAGTTCTCCATCGTGGCCCAATTTCACCATTCAGTTTTCACACACAATTGTACTGAACATGGGCTTTGTGTTCTCCAGTACATTTCCTATCCTTATCCATACAAACAGAGGGTTGCACAGTGACCCCAATGTCCTCTACAAAATTATTAAACATGCACTTTTCTACTAGAATGAGCAAGGAAATCCTGGGGAGTTGATAAACAGTGGCCTACAATTCCAGATAGTTCCAAATCCGCTTAAACAGTCAGTCAGTCTCAACTCTTTTCCTCCCTGCTTCAGCACGTAAAAATCCTGTCTCTTCATACTCAGGAGACTTAATAAGAATTTGTTCTACTGTCAAGATAGGTTAACGTGTTTGCCTGTTAAATCTCACTGTCGCTACATTTCTTTAGCAGGTCCATATTGCCTTCCCAGCAGCAACACTGAAAGGCTCGCTCACCTCCTTGTGGGAATCCTTATGTGCTTCCAGTGTTTTCATGATGGTCAGCTCCGCATAGTTCTTAAACCTTGCTGGCTGGTTTCGCAAGATCTCTCTCAGGACTCGCAGTGCCAGAGCTCTTATTGAATGCTGTGTCAAGAGAAATCCACGTTAAAAAAAAGTCAATTCTCAAAACTATAGTTCGAACTAAACTCTCATGGGTCCCTAATACCACCAAAAATCTTACATTGCCCTACCAGCGCCAGTGGAGTGAGCAGTGTAATCTATTATAATTAAAATTGAGAATTGGTCTCCTTGCTTGCTTTTGCACAAAAATTCACGTAAAATGACTTGTCACAGATAAAAGAAAGAATCAGAATGACTCCACTTTGTTAAATTCCACACACTTTTGGCAATGAAGTACAAACTTGTACCCAAAGCAGCATGTCTGCCTTACATCAATCTACAAAGAAGCTCAGATGATGTTTGTTTTGCCCTTCCTCCTTTGCTTAGCTTTGCTGATATCAAACTGGGCTCCATCCATGCCACAAAGCTGCTTCTCATGTACTAATGCAGTAAAATTGACTCTCTTCCTGTAACTCCTAAGGAAATTACTTTCAAGAACAGTCAGCCATTGTAGTCAACACTAACCTATGTGTTAATCCTTTATATCAAAAGATCATTAGCAGAAGGGATTTATAGCACCTGCTTCAATTTCATAACTGCTATATTAAGTTTTTGGCCTGTGGCCACTCCAAACAGATTCTATCATTTCAGCAGAGGAATACTTACTTTACTCTATACTCAGCCTTTAAAGCATGTCCTTCACTATTCATCCGCAAAATTCGTGCAGTAGCACAATTCACATGTACTTAGATAAAGCCACCATATCTTCTGACACATGTGTGGTGATGCTATGATTAAACATGTAGGACTAGAGCAGCTCATGCTTATACTACGAACAACAACTGAGAAAGTGTCACCCACCTACACTTCAGAATTAAAATCTCTGAGAGCGTACCACATACTTTACAATGGATTTGAATCAGATGATACAAAAAAAAAAAACCAGAACAAAACAAATAAAAGAACCGTGAATGCTTTAGCGCTTTGAAGCCTAAATATTATAACATTTAGATGGAGCATGGCTCTGATGTGAAGGCACAGCAGGGTGCTGAACCTTTACCAAATATCATTGTGCTGCAAACTGAACAAATAACCCCAAGTGGAAAAAAGTAAGTCCAGCCTGTAAACTTTGATCAGCTATCAAATATAAAGCTGTGATAATAACACAGCTTTTTTTAATACATCAAAACAAGATCCCCTATAAAAGCAGTTTGCTCTTGATGACATTTTTGCAAGAGACAGAGACCCAGCCCATGAGCTCTAATAGCCTGGATCTTTAAACCAGACACATGGGGAGGGGGATTTATTCTAGGGTGCCTTTATTCTCCTTTTTTGGGGAATGGATATGATACAGTTAACAGCTTGTAACTTCACCCTAACTTGGAAGAGAACAATTTTTGAAATCTTGATAGTTTTTGTACAAGAATATAACCTGTTTTCTGATTCTAGTTCAATTTCTTAGTTACTTGTTACTAACACTCAGGAGGGAAGGGAAAAAAATGGATCATTTCAGAGTAGCTTAAAATTAATTATTGAATACACTGAAAATGAAAGCAGAGTTGTCAACCTTTGAAATAAAAAGCAAGCAGTGCAGCATCACTGATGAGCTGCTATACAAAAGGAGCAGGTTTAATTTAAACTAGTGTGGAGGAACTATCACCCTAGATGACACAACGTACAGGAGAGTTAAGACAAAAATCTACATCTCACATCTTTGTCTCCAAGCGTTTCCAGCAACAAGAGCAGGATGGTTTTGAAATGTTCCTCCCAAACTCCGAGATTATCTTCCCTTGTGATCTTTAGCAGTTCCAGGAGAGCTCCTTTCCGCTCCTCCACCCGCTCGTTGTGGTTGGAGAGCTCTTTCAGAAGATCAGCCACCAAATCTGAATGGTCAATGGGTACTTCTAGGCCAAATGGCAGCAAACCATTTGGGGAAATGGGGAAAAAAGATCAAAGATGCCAAGATTACTAGCCTTCTACCAGAACAAAGCGCACATAACAAGAGGCCCCCCAAAACCGCATCAAATTCCAGTTGGCCTAGGTCAAGCAGGCAAGAGAATCCAACTAGCCCACAATTTCACCTGAGTTCATAACACAATTCATTAATCTGCACATGGCTTCTAACGAACCAGGAAGAGATGACAATTGAATTTCATCCAGTTCCAATAATTACTTCTACAAGATGAGAACTGCTGCATTTTTTCCCAGACATACACACCCAAAACCACCGATCACATGTATGACCTTTAGATCAAAGTACAGTGTACAGCTAAAGAATAAAGCTAAGGTGTAGCATAACTTAAATGAAGTGAAACGCCCATCAATGATGAGCTATTGAGTGAGATGTTTCAGTCATAAGGAGTGGAAGGTCCCCAAAATGGTGTCCCTACAGATGCATTTAGATGCTTAAGGGACTAGTTTGATGGAAACTCTAGGCAAACAAAAATTAAAGCTGCAGTATAACATTTTCCTAATAGCCACAGATCAGGTTCTGCTAGTACATGAGAACAGAGTATTTCATATCAATCCTTGACTCGGATGCAAAGTAATACACAACATATGCACGGGCAGGCATGTATCTGAGCATACTACCCATACACAAATATAGCAGGAACAGAACAGAGCTGCCTGCAGTTTTATGAGACAAGCTGATACAAACCATCCCGAAGCTGATCCATGTCATCATCGAACACTGCTTCCTTCAGGGCAGTCTTGTCATAAGTGTTAATTGTGTCAGCATAAGGATAGGGGTTATATTCTCGAGCACGTGGCCCTGAAAAGGCGCGAGGAGGCTGGGTGTTAAGTAGGGAGGTTTTGTTATCTAGAGCCATCCTTCCGCCTTCCACAATGTCACTGCTTCCACGGACATCACTGGTAGGCACAGCGAGACCACCATCTCGAGACACCTGGGGAATCAGACAGAAAAGACATGAAACTACTCTAATTTTGTGGAAGCTGTAGCTTTTTTGGAGTTCATTCACTAACATGAAGAAGCATAGAATCGTTTACATG
>NW_009260026.1:3552583-3661654 GCF_000687185.1 Egretta garzetta | reverse complement strand
AGTACAACTCTTCCAAAAATCTCATGATCATAGGGTTTGCCCCTATGCTATGCTAACGTTCCTAAATCTAATATTGCTAAAACTGCGCAAGCTGGCAAAGATCATAAGCTCTGGAACATGGACCAATTTGTTAAGAAAGGAAAAGGAAGCAAAAGCAACATCCTCCTCATGAAACATCACAACCCACTGATAGAGGAGACTGGATAAGGCTTAGCAAGCCAACAGGAAATGAGCAATAGAAGAGTCCCAAAGAAAAATCTCAGACCAAGATTTTTAGCTTTGAAGGCTAACTTAATCAACTAATCTAAACTTGTTTGTCCATATAGGAAGCAAAACTGTCATAGAATATCTCAAGTTGGAAGGGACCCATATGGTTCATCATTTAAGATTCACATAAAATCTTTAAGTCCATATATTTAATTAAAACAAATGGCATCTCACATGGTAGATAATTCTGTAACCATTCGTGCAGCGTAAGGTACCACACGGCTTGTGCACTCAAAGTGATTATGGGTGCTTCCTATATACAAAGTAATAAGCCTGTGAGGGAAACCACTCATGCATTTTAAGAACTAACATTTCCCATTACAGACCTGACTACACACAGTCCATGAAAAAGCCCTCACTGAGCCATGCTGAGCCTGAGGAACACTAGCACTGTCTCCTTCGTACATGAGACTCCCACAGAAGCCCAGCGAGCATGTTTCACAGGAGGCTAGAGTTCAAAGGGAGCAAGGGACTACAGTAGTGGGACCCCATAACTTAGGTATAAGAAGCTAGCAACCAATAAGCTGAAGACACTTGCAAGAATACAGCAGGAATTTTTGTTCACTAACAATCCAAAACTGGGTTTGAACACAATGTTTTAAAGTTTCACCTATCTGGAGACATTAGTCAATTGGATACTTACAATGTCACAGTCTTTCTTTCCATCACGTTTGATTGGCTCATTCAGGTCCTCTTGACTACGGAAACTAAATTTTTCAATCGCTTCTGTGACTCCACGAAGAGAGCTGTAGATTTCATCAGAATTTAGGTTCTCCGTGTCATAATCCAGCATACTAAAGACCAAACGTATATGAAATGTTACATATGAAATTGGAATCTGCTTTTGACTTAAAAAAAAAAAAAGAAAAAAACAAAAACAAAATGCCAAGTCGAAGACAGATGATTTGGTGTACCCTTTCTAACAGTGACTTGTAACAAAACATGGATGGAATCAAAGCAGACTTCGGGTCTGAGCCTCCCCTCAAACAGGGCTAAGTCTAGGAGAAGCTTCACTGCAATCAGTGGTGTAACATTGCTGTGAGGGGAAATCAGGTCCACTGTTTGTTAGATTCAACAGCAGTGAGTGTGCTAGCTTTTGCAAACCAAAATCCCTATCCCCAGCATGGTAATGGTGTTATTTAAAGAGGAAAATAAAGAAAATCAATCACTATGAGAACTCAAAGGGTTGTGACAGCTGGTGGAAATGAAGTCAGTGAAACTTAAGTTCCATAATATATCAAATATATTCTATCAATGGATTCAAATGTGACAGATTTAAATGGAGAGGAAAATGTATCTTGACATAAACCTTAGACTAACGTGTCCCATTTTCATTTATAGAGTACTAAAACCAAAACCACTTGTATTTCAGTATTGTATTTCAGTATTGAACCTAAGTTTGGGAATTCTCTCACTCAAATCTGATGCTTTCTTGCGGACTGTTTCTCAGAAATTCCTCAGCAGCATAAAGCCATGCAAGTTTTGGGATTCCTTGAGGAGTTATCCAAAATTCAGTTCCATAAAAAAATGCCTGGCATGCAAGGGCAGATGATATGAAAAGATGTGGCTTAAGAGACGCTCCTACAAGCTTGAATAAAATGAAAAGTCATTATTGGCAGGGCTTTGCTCTATCTAGGAGAAGAAGTTGAGTTTGCAGGAAAATCAGTTTTCCAAGAGAGATTTAATGAAGTGACCCAGTAACTGAGAACAACTTCTCTGGGGGAGTCTCGGATCTTAGTGGAGCCAGAAGCAAATAAACCAAAAGAATTTGAGACATTTACATCAAGTTGTTTGTCAATAAATGGCAAGAAGCGGCTCTCTACAGGGGTGAATTACTATTTCTTAACAGTTGGGGAAGGATGACAGGATGGGCTTGGAGGAGGACAGCTGAACAAAGAGCTGTGTTCCTGTTCCACAAAAGAAAGATTCCCTGTGAGGTGGGTGGGGAAAAAAATAAAAACCAGAAAGTCCCTTCTGAATCCTGGGTACACAGCTATTATTTTCAATAGAACTAGAAGTAGGATGTTAAATATCTAAACCCACTTTTTTTCTGGAAGAAATTCAAGAACTTCAGATGGATGATAAGATTGGTGCTGCCCAATTCCTTTGGGATTAGCACACTGAAAATAGCCATAATCCCCAGCTCCCAAGCAACGTGCTCATTCTATGATCACACAAGCATCAGTGCCATCATATTCTGGCAAAGAAACCAAAGAACAACTCCCCAACTTTAAACAGTGTCTGTCAGGCCAGGGAGAAGGAGAAATCACTTAAAGAACAGACCAAGACCAGGAAACAAAAGCTGTTTATAAACCTATGGCAGTCAAAGTGTTTAGGGCTTTTCAGACAGCTGAATGACACTAATGCACTGTGATGGCTTTCCAGATAAAAGTGAAGGCAGTTTTTAGATTCTTTATAAGTATCAGGCAGGGATAGAACCACCTTTGTTTCGTATGATTTCAAAAATATTAATCTTGAGCTCAAGCACGTTTAATTCATAGATCTTAAGGGGTTACTCGTACAATATTTAAGTGAGCAATGAAACCGCCATTCAATACGGTTATGACTATGTGACTATACCCATGTACCCACACCAAGAGATGCCATGACTCACCAAAGGTCACACAATGAAATCCATGGCAAAAACTGAGAAATAATCACAGATACACTGACACTAAATCTTCTGCTAAAATCATCACTTCTTTCCTCAGGGATGAGTTTTGCCCTAGACTGCTACCAAAGAATAGATCAAAGAACAGAATCTGCAATGCTAAAGGACTAAGGCAATTTCTCAAAGAGCCACTGATTTGATGCATTTTTCAAAGAACAAACCGACATTTTAACAAAAATCTAAATAATCCAGTGGTTTCATATGTCAAGAGTAAGCCTGTGCAGGAGATCACATTATGGCTGTGTTCTACATGAACAAAAACTCTACATGTGAACACACATGTCTATTGACAGTATGTGTGCCAGAATACTTCACAGACAACACAATGCGGGGAATAAAAAATAAAATGAAACTACACCCACCTTTCAGGAAAAAGAAAAGGCACAAAAGGGAAAAAAAATTATGACCCATGCAGAAAACTAGAGGAAAGTCACAGGATGAATAAGAAGTGAGTAGAGATGAGCGGCGTTTTAGGGATGTCACAACATTATTTTCCCTCTTTTGCTGCACTAAAACAATGCAGCTCTCTACAAGTTTATCAAGATAGAATTTGGCAGCTTTCTAGTATGACATAAAACACTTTTTACTTCCATAAACTATTATTCAGTTTCCAATCCAAACTATGTGTAAGTAATCAACAGTTAATCAACAGTTTAGCATCCTCAAGCAGTACACAGTAACCCACTTCCTTGCACTTTCAGGCTCCAGCCTGGAATATACGTCAAACTATTCCAAACCTTGGTGTCAGCTAATGGAAGGAGGAAAAAATTCTCAACTACTTTACCTCCAAAACTCTACATGGATCTCTTCCACAGATAGCTTAGTGTCCTAAAAGAGTCAGAACATTGATTTAAAATTTTAATTCTGCAAGTATTCAGAGGTATGGACAATAGGATGCTACTTTCCCCTCTCAGGCGTCGCAGATTCTCAGATTTTGAGCTCTCAAAGAACAATGTTTGATTTTCTTTCAATAGTTTTTCATTAGGAACTTCCTGTTCCGAGGAAAGACTTTATATAATCCTTCCTCAGGTAACAGGTATATTTAAGTCAGGAGAAACCATGTCTACAGAAAGCCTGTTGTCAGGGTATAAACTTAAAAAAAAAAAATCCAATGAGTTTAACATAGAGGTCTTGAGGTCTCACAAATTAAATTTGTATTCAGAAGGTTTTTTTGATTAAAACCAGTATATAGCTTTAGTCCACTATAATGATTAAAGATCTGTATTCAGATTGGAACAAAACACGAGGGCACAGGAGGAGTAAGAGATGTCAAAATTAGCAATCAATAAGCTTTAAATCTTGTGGTAAGGACAATTTTAATTTCAATACTACAAATTTCTAAGATGTTCCACAGTCACACTGTACAAGCAGCTGGCAAAATCATATATGCAAGCTTTGTCCTCATTGTCCTATGGGTATTCACTACAGCAGATGTGAAATCACCACTGAGCTGTATTTGCCTGTTGAAAGTACTCATGTACTGCTTGCACAGTATAGGCAAGTTGAAAGACCTTGCCCATCCTATCATAGCACAACCAGTGCCTGCTGAAAGTGCTCAATAACTGTGTTCTGCATTGGAAACCAACTGTGAATCGTACACCCATTCAGGAACCTGTTGGGGAAGAAGAGTCTGGAAAAAAAAAATCCACTTCAATTTTTTTCCACTTGCATGCTGCATCTTCCCCAAGCAGCAAACAAGCAGCTGTCTACCACCTCCACTCTCTGAAAGCTATCATCATAGTTTTTTCCTTTTCTGACCAAAGCCTCCGCAAATCATTTACCACATTTGAACAAATCCCACGGTGTGAAAGGTAAATAATACTGTGACATCTCAGACAAGTTGGTTTAACAGGTAGCTTGTTACCTGGGAGAGTAAGAGCGTCTGAAAGTCTTGTGGGAAGGAGCAGTGGGGATGGAGTTAGGCTGAGAAAGGGGAGGGGGGTGCTTCGACAGCCCATCTGCACTCCAACCCCAGAACCGACTGCCGTGATCAGAGGAGAAACGAAAGAGAGAAAACAGAGAAAGGAGAGGGAGGGGGGGAAAAAAAGAAACTATAATCTGAGTGGCTTAGTGCTGTCATGCTGCCTTGGAGAGAGAGAAAAAAATTAATAGAAACAAAATTAAACAAGAATACTCCATTGAGCCTCACAAATCACTGTTTTGGCCTTTATTATTTATTTCCACTTTTATTCCTAACATAATGATATGGTTCACACAAAAATAGTCCCTGTTTGTACTAACCAGTAAATTTTACAAATGGATATAGCCTCTATAAACAACTCTGAAAATGCTCTAAGTAAACAATCTCTGACCATGCATCTGTATTCGAACTCTGAGCAGGCATTTGCGAGCAACAGGATTTCCCTGGAAGAAAGGAAAGTTGGAGTTGATATTTTTATCAGACACACAAAGGTAGCTTGTCAAGTTTGGCTCCTGGTGCCTCTGTGAGAGCCTGCAATCAGGCCCTACACAATCAGCAAACCTTTGCAGTGCTTAAGATCTGATCCTATTTCACCAGATTCAAACTGATCCCAAAAATGCAGCAAGTGAAAGTCAGTCCAGAGTGTAAACATATAATGTAAATTGGGGACTTGACCCAGGTCTCAGCAGACTAACCTAGAAAGACTGGATGAAACCAGCCTCCAAGTCAATTCAGATCTCTCCTCAAACTTCCACAAGCCCCTTCTGGTTACTGTTTGATCGTGCGCCATCAGGTGAAGGCATCCATCCCTGTGCCAATTTGTCTAACCTTTGCTTTTGTCCTGTTCCCTTTATGGTACATGGGTTTTCAAAATCATCTTCTAAATGAGAATATAGATGCTTGAGCTGGTGGAGTATTCAGGACACTGCTTTGTTTCTATTAAGTTTAAGTACACTGCCTCGGAAAGTCACATTTGTGATACACAAGTGAAAGATATTGCAAGATCAGAAGTGGCGAAAAAGTCAGGAATTGCTCCAGTGCAAACACCAGCAAAGCCAGCTGAAAACTCCTCTGAAAAGTGGTGTCAAGAAATTCACTCGTTAACCAGCAATCAAACCCCATAGCTATTACATGCAACTATTGCAGAAATACACCACACACCCAGGCTGCTGATCAGAAATCTCCCAGCTCAGGTCTCACCTACTTGCAAACAGGCCACCAAACAACGCAGGCTTGTCCTTACTGTGTAAGGTGGATGGCTTATTTTAATTCTTTTTCCATGCCCTGACTTGCTCAACTTAATACTGAAACTGTCAAATTTTGGTTTTAATGGTATTTTCTATTGTCAGTGGAAAAACAAGCACATAGACTTACATAGCCAAATAAAACTGTTAGCCTTTTATTTTTATGCATTTCCCCTGGAGATGTTTGAAGGACTAAATTTGGGTTTTCTAATAACTAGTACTATTCACAGGTTTCTGGGCTACTAATAAAGGCAGAAACAGTAGGACAAACATTCATTTGATATTCCTTCAAATACGTCTACAGAATTCTAGGTTAAAATTCACAACCTGAATGTAACATGTGAGTTTACAGTAGTTCATTTGCCATTCAGGATGGTGTTCCTACACTGGAGGACTTCACAACTTAGTGTTTCCCTTTTTGTCATGCTACATAATCTACTAAATCTCAGAAGATTGTCCAACACAAACTCAAGCCATTCACCTGAGCCTTGCCTAGAATCTGTTTTTTTTCCTATTATTTTCAGTCTTCCTAAGTGCCCTCCCCTGCTTCTCTTCTTCAGAAAACACCTCTTTTCCTCCATAACTCCTCTCCCCCAAAATTAAAAATGTCAAGACAAAAAAAAGCAGGTAAAAAAAGCAGGTACAAATGCAGAAGTAACTCACAGATGCAGCGGATGTGTTCTATCGATCATGAAGCAGAACTGGATGGAGCAAATGAAAGCAGGAGAATGGAAGGACTCTGCCCAAGGCCCTGAAAGCACCTTCTGAAAATTACCCTTCTGAAGACACTAATATCATGGGATACTTAAGCAGATGTTATCATCTGGATAGGCAAATTAGCTGTTTGCATCAAAGTCCAGTTCAGCCAAAACATTCAAAACCTATACAGAGAGCTCACACACACGTATACACAAATACATCCAAACAAAACAAAAAAAAAAAAAAAAAAAAAAAAAAAAAAAAAAAAAAAAAAAAAAAAATTGGTTGTCTGGAATTCAGTTGTGATGGCAATAATATGGAAGATGTAATGTGACCTAATGGCAGTGCCATACGAACATACTACAGAAAGTCAGTACCAGTGAAGCCTTGCTGATTAGTATTGAGGATATTGTCCACAAACCATTAGTAATATGGGAGAGCAGCTAAGCTTAGCAGCATTTTGATATTCCTACAGGACCCAAACTATCCTTTCTACACATATCCCAGCACCCAGAACATATACATTTCTAGATACGATTCCTCCAATCTGTGCACGAAGAAAAAATTTTTAAGAAAAGTATAATCTTCAACACCAAAGCTGGCATTAAGAACTGGAGATAATCCTTCAACTGACTGCACTCAGGCTGTCTGTACAAGACAGGCACAGACATGGTAAGCAGGGCCTGCACATGGAGCACCCCGAGAAGCAACGGACAAACACAACTTGGTACAACCCTTTGGCAATGGGTCCCATAAAAATGTAAAGCCAAGCCTAGTTTCAGCAGAGGGATAGACAGAGAAACAGTGGGAATCTTCATCCTTTTACACTATCTGAACGATTTGGGTGTGCTCATTTTCTGAGTTTTTAGAGAGAAAAGTGACATTTTACACCACTGATGAATAGCAAATGACAAGCATTTGTAATGGAAACCTGATACAAGCACCTACACCAACACCTGCAATACGGCAGCATACCCTACTTCCTGTAACCTGCTAGCACATCTTTCAAAGCCTTTTTTCTGAAAGAAGGACGACCACACGCACTTCAGAAACAGAGCTAAATTCTCCCTTGTTCTGTAAGTCAGTACCATGCTCAAATTGTCCTACACAAGACATTTGCAAGAAGGATGCAGTCCAGCAGAGTATCAGAAGCTGCTGCCACCGATTTGCAGTACTTGCCGCTGCCTTTTCTGCACATGGTAAAAGTCTGCAGCTACTGCTCAGAGATCACTCACCAAAAAAGCAGAACTTCCACCCTGAATATTTTGAAGTGCTTTTACAAAAGCTTCCACCTTCACCTATCATTGAAGAGTAACTTTTACACATCACTCTTGAATAAACTCCATAGAAAATTGAAGAAATTTTTGTTTTCTAAAGAAAATGCCTGGACCACTGCACTAGTGGCAGTTTAGGTCTTGACAACTTAATGGCAGAATGCTCTGGAATTACACGCCGTAATTAGTCCTTGATTAGATATCACATGGGGAAAAACCTCCTGTTCCTAAACCCAAAATGCTAAAAAACAACAGCAACAACAAAGTAAGAAGTGCACACTGTATGCTTTAACCAATATTTTGATATGTGCACCCCGACATCAAGAGATGAGAAGAATGGAAAGACTGAAAAGCAGTGAGTGTAGTGGCAAAACACACTTCTGTCCCAACAGCAAAACCCAAAACACATGGTAAAAAGGTCATGGATTTATAAAATAGGTGCCACGTGCAAACGTGTCCAGCAAAACCACAATGTTTATAATTTCCCATGACAGAAATCAGCAGGGAAACAATGCTCAATCTAGTCAAAAAGGAAGCAACACAGTTGGAACCATTCCCCTGAAATTCTACCACTTAATTTCTTAATGAAACCTTTGTTGAAAAACTCGCAATAGGCAACTCGACCTTGTCTTGCACCCTCTCCATCTAGTTTTGGATTACAGCAGATTTAGGGGTCACAAAGACTAGTCAGATATCAAAAATTTTCTCAGGAAACCCCATGTGCTCCTCATATGCTCCTGGAATTAGTATAACTACTCATAAAAGGTTAAAAGCCTGTGTTTTTCCTAACACATGGGAACTCACATGCCTAAGCATCCCTCCAGATAGGGTTTAGCAGGTCACAACATGGATGATCAACAGATTTCAGTGTAAATTACTGCAGTCCTCACCCAAAATGATTCCTTCTATGTCTTCTATGGCAAAGGGAAGTGGCCTCCTATGGAGAGGCAGGGCAGGCAGACAAGAGCAGCAGCTTTTTAGCTTTCCCAGCGTGAATCAAACTTGTCCAGGTAAGAACCTAACACTTTCCTCCGATATTTCTATGGTCCCAGAGCACACTGTTTAAATTCCTGTCTTCTCTGCTCTAAGTTTTCATGGTGTGAAACATGTACATCCCAAATATCCAGGAGTCCACATCTACACAGAAAAAGGTTTTGGAATGGACCAATATATTCTAGGGTAGCATCTGTAGTTTCAGCAAAACACCTGGTTGCAATAGACCTGCTGCCCGAAGGATCAGGCCACTATTCTACTGGTGAGCAGCCAGGAGGGTGATTTGAAAGGTATTCAGCATTGAAACAGTCACCACCTCTACTTGTTCTGCACCCTCACAAAGCTAAGAGGGCAACAGGAGATGCAGTACTTGTCTCAGCAGCACAAAGTGCTGTTCTACAGTCAGATGAATTACAGATCACAAGGGCACACCTAAAAAATAGACACAATCTGAAAACCTTGATCTGAAAGTCATATACTTTGTGATATTTGCAACCTCAACAAGACCTCATTTCTAATGCTGCCATTTAATATTACCTTTATTGAACCCACAAATATGATTCTGGAGAAGGCCTAGTTATGAAAGAAAATTAATATTATAAGAAAAGACATTAAGATTAGACAGATAACATGAGGACTGGAACACTGAAGTCAATCACCAACCATGTATTAACACGTTCAAGCCCTGTTTCTTTGGAGCAATCTACTATAAACTTTTGGTCTTGTTTTTGCTTTCAAACTGAGTCATATTCTGCAAATGCACACTCAGTGTTGAAATCCTTCAATATTTTGCAAGTGGTTTAATTAGCCTGCCACATTACCTTGGAGACAGTCCACCGTGGGAACAGTTGGTAGGTGAAGTCAAGGGGCTGGTTCTGCTGCTGGAGTGACGGGAAGGAGTCCGACCGAGGGTATTGCTGGGGGAACCCTAGCACAGAAGCAGGAAGACAGGGATTAGTAACATGGTGCAATGCACAGGCAGGAGTACACAATAACAACAGGTCCAAATATCGCCTTTGTTTGTGTTAGACAAGCTTAGTGCAGTTTTGGTTCTGGCTCTTGACCTAAAAATCTGCAGCCATGGTTCACATACTCATTAATATGTTCTTGAAGGTACCACTCTGAGGATAAGAAAGCACACGTGCACTTTGCTACAATCCACAGAACCTGCAATTTTAACTATGCAACACATACGGCTTGCAAATATTGCCAGAGAGGTGGTTTATCAATCCACCAGGTTACCCAGCTTCTCGGATACTATTTTCCAGGCTCCCAAATATGCAGACCATTACCCTGGTAATTTAGCAATTTAATTATGCAGCTATTTTCTGCATTGTCTAAAGCATTCCGATTGTGCTTGTTACAAGCCTAAGCAAGCAATCTAACTTATTTTTCCACTGGCCTGCACAACCATTTATACCACAGCAAAATGAGTGGAAATTGCTCCCCAATTCTGACTTTCTTCAGACAAGATCGAAGGTACTAGAGAATCCAGTCCATTTGCCTGGAAGCCTAATGCTGCAGTTCTAGCTTACACAAAGGTCTACTTGTCCCTGTGGAAGTGCAAAGATAGGAGGGTTCAAATTCCAGCCAGTTTCACAAGATTTCCACATTAAAAAGGCAAAAAATACCCTAATCCTTGCTGCTCTGGGGGGAAAAGAAGTTTAGAAGCACACTTAAATCCTCTAACATATTCCTTCAGAGAAATAAAAATATGCAAGAGTTTCATGTAAAACCAAAACATAAGATAATAGGTGTAAACTGAGGAGACCTTGTAGGTCACATCGAAGAGCCTGCAATGAGTAGACAATGTATCTGTTATTAAACTGCTTTCAATAATAGCAGTTAAGTCCAGAAAATCTGTGGCATCAGGGTCTCTGTTTTAACCAAAAGGTCGTTACTGGCAGGATTTTCAGAAGCAAACTGGAAGTACAAACCCCACCAACTTTCATGTGCTTCTCAGGATTTTATTTTTTTTTAATCTGTACTGGTTATGATTATATTAAATTTAAAAATAACTGAGTTTTCTGTTTTAACGGTCCCTATAAAAGCAACAAACAGAAGCCTCTATTGCCATATTGCTTCAAGACAACAGCTACAGATAATTCATGCTACTGAACATCATGCATCTGCAATGGCTTGTCAATGAGCTGCTGCCTTTGGGGCTCTGCTGTTCGCAGGGACAAGGGCCTCTCACCACACTGGTGTTACTGGAGTTCTTGAGGTGGTTGTGCAGAAGCTTGGTAGCACCATCCTGGAATGTTTTTGGCAAGGCACCAAGTAACATGGTAAACTCGGGAGTGTTCAATTCAAAGAGAGAAATCAGGACTATTTGTGCTGCCTGAAAAGAAGAAGAAAGAAGAGACCATCAGTTTTTATTCTTTGAAAAGAGTATGCATTCTGTTGGTAATGATCCTTACAGTAAATTATCTGTGTTTCATTCAAAAAGAAGATTCCCATACTAGACAAGTTTTTGACACATACCTTGTGGTGTGTCATAAGGAATTGCTCACTGCTATAGTTAACTTTTTAGTTCTCAGAGCTTACAATATACTTTTGCATTTATATCATTAACTTCTCAGATGTGAAGCATACAGCTATTCACAGCTACTGAGAAAATCCTACCATCATCACACAGTACACATTTCAGTTGAACACGTTACTGCAAAAACTAACAGGAAACAAATAAAACCAGAAGCTCAGGTAAGTACGAAGAATCTAGGACTTCAATTTGTCATTCCCACGCTTTCTATTTTAAGTGCAGATGGGACTAGTTCTCTGCCCACCCAACCTCTCCTTTTCCTAAGGATCTGATAAGCTTGTTTCAGACAGACAGACAACCCCTGCTTCTGTTTTCTCACCTCAACTTGCAAGTCTCACCACCGAGGCTGTTTCAGCAACAGAAAACTCCATCTCAACTGGAAGATCTACTGGGATGGTGAGAACCACCTTCGTCTCATCCATGGACAGGCTAAACCCCACCAGACTCCCTAAATTTAGTAAGTGAAACCAGGGTACCACTGAAACAATTGAGAATTTTACCATTAATTTCACTAGCCAGGGTTTGTCCTATCTGCCTGGAAGAATAGCTGCCAGGACCTCCACAAACTCCATTAGCAAACATACAGCTCTGCGTATCCTGAACTAAGAAAATGGAATCAAATGGGAATGGAAGCAGAATAAACCACAGAGTACAGCTCTGCAAGAATAATTAACATCACATGTTCCTAACTATACTTTCCCGGCAGCATGCAACCCATGCCAATTGCACCAATTCTGGTTTTCTTTCCTGCCTTTGCCTTAAAAATATACAAAAATATAAAAATGGATTAAAAGAACAATAAATAATGAAGCAATGATGAAGGACCTCTGATGATCTGCAGCACCATCTTCTCCAACGGGGGTATAGCCATTGATAGATCAACCTCCAGAATACACATGTGGATACAAAGCAGTGGCTTAGTCTCACAAAGCAAGAAGCAAAGCTTACACATGAGCTTATTTTGGTCCAGCATACATATAGGCTTAGGAAGAGCAGACACTTGTCTGGCCCTTTCGGGAACTTTCTAAAACTTCCTAAAAATGGAAAAAAGCTTCAAAGAGGGTAAAAATATAATTCACTGCTCATAACTGTACATTCATTCTCATCAGTTCAAAGGAGTTTTTAGTAAATAATGTGTTTGTAAAGTTGCAATAATTAAGTGTATCTGCAGTTCCCTGTGAAGTGGAATCCTTTAGCAGATGATGAACTTGGGTACACAAAAACCCTTTCATAGTGAAGGGGAATCAAAGTACCTCATTGTTTCACTGCGCAAATTGCAATTCAAGCTATACTGTTCCTTCTGCTATCAGCCCCAATTTGCAGGAACACAGCCTTGTATATAAAAACATTTTCCATCCATGAAAATTTGTAAGTAACATCCTTTTCATATGGCCAAAGAAACTGAGGCACACAACACCCAATGGGTTTCCAAGGGCTGCAACGAACAACAGGTCTTCACGCTCTTCGTTCCAGATGGATCATGCTGCCTCCTGTCAAAACCCTTGACTTGAACAGAAACACAGCATGTCATTATTCACTTCACACTAAAGATCTAAGGATGAAAGAAGTGGAGAGATAATTTTCCCCATGGCTTTCTTAACTCCATATTCTACCCTCCTCTGACCTGAAGTTTTGGGCAACTCTGCCATGAAGCCTGCCTGGTATCCAACAAGGACGTGTATTTCTGTCCATTTTGATCCAAGAACTTTTAAGTTTTCACCAGCATAGTATTTTCTGTAATAAAAATATTACTGCAAACAAGAGATCTCAGAACAAAAATCAGCACGTTGAGCTGAATACAAAGTGACAAGTCATGCCAAAGTTCATTCCCATTTGTGAACGGCATGCATATCCCGGATGGTTAGGAAGTGGACATGCAGATGATCTGTGTCAGAACAAGCAGATCTCATTCACTGAGATTAAAGAGAAACAGGAAAATTGATCAAGAAGGTTTCCCAGGTTGAGAAATTGCTCAGACTAGAATACCTGGAGATATCAACTGGTAAGTCAGGAGCTGCCCAAGGCACAGTGAGGCAGAAAAGGACTTAAGATACCTTTGTCCCACACACCTCCCCATCAATGGGGAAGAACTAATCCTTGGAGGTCTCCTATGCAAACAGAGCGAAACGGCTGCAAGAGCAGACGCACTCTACGACGTGACATTCTGGAGGTAACTTTCTTGTGTGCCAGAGAGGTCCAAGATGCTTCTCACAGATCTGATCAAAATCTTCACTAAAGCTCCACCAGGGACTTTGTGATCCCGTGGCTTCACTTTGAAGCAGAGTTACCTAATTAGTACAGTTTAACCCTGACACACAAACACTCATAATACAAACGTTGTGCTACAGGAGTTCCAGCTCCACTTCAATTTTGTTCCACTTTTTTGTTTTGCCTTCAATGAAAATAGGACTGTGTCCACCCTCCCTCTTTGCACAAAATACAGCTTGTCTTTAGGAGTGTCTGCCAGTATTCTGTGTACCCGGTGCTCTTCAGTAGCTTTGCTGTTGCCTGCAAATAAGTCATTGGGCTTTGAATGAAGTGCTGAACAGTTGCTCACAATGCTTACAATTTCACGTGACCTGAAAGAAAGCAGACCTGTAGTCTATGTGTTTTGAAATAAAGCCAAGTACTACTACAGCCTGGGAGTGGTGCCCCAGTAAAGCTCTCAAAAGCAGCACTAGAGCTACATGGGTTAACCTTGGCTGTGTTCTTTTTAAACAGTCCTCGGCCATCCAACTGCTCTTCTAGGTTTATTTCAGGCAAGAGACATTATTTGAAAGTTCAGCCATAATTTCCTACTTAAGATCTAACACACAAAGGTCTTGGTCCCTGCTACCATAAAAATCAAGAACACTGTTACCACTGACCTCAAAAGCTGGAAGGTCCATGCTAGATTGAAATCACATTTATAACATGTTCCAAGTTTCACTCTTGCAATACTTCCCAGTTCTAACACTGAAATTTTATTTCAGTAATAAAGAGCATCAGGAGCAGCATTTCTATACCTGTCTAACAGTTAGATCTGGACATACTTGGTAACCTTTTAAGTTTCATTTACCTAGCACACATTTATCTAGTCAAAGGACATCTTTTACAGATAATGTCTCTAACAATTTTAAATCTGTGGATTTTTAGCTTGTGACAAACCAGAGAACATTTTCATAATCTCAGAATCACTGGTCATTTCTGAAAATCTTGGTCCTTATTTCATTAGATTACTCAAGGAGTAGATAAATTTAAAGCAAGCAATAAAAAAAACTTATTTATGTACAGAACGTACAAACATTCTCCATGCAACACTCGTGCTTGATGATGTATAGTTTGAAGAAAGAGTAACATCTGAATTTTCCCTTGCCTTGGTGTCCCTGTACCATTAGCGTGGAACACTAATCCATCTCCTTTCAGTGACATATAACGTAAACCCTACAGATTACCTAATCTTAATGAAGCAGTTCTCTGCTGGCTTGAGCTGGAGAAACTCCAGTGCCTTCAGAATCTGACTATGCTAGTGAGGGGGTCTGGCTCCACACCAGGTTCTTGAATCATTTGCAGAGGATCGCTTATGTAACTTCATTATTTTCCTTCTAACAATGCAGTGAGGGATCAGGTTCCACAAGCCGGTAGCAGCTCCTGAAGTTTCGCACTTAGGTCAATGCAACTCATGCTGTCCAACAGTGTCAGCTGCTAAAGGGACACAAAAGCTTTAGCAACTGTAGTTTTTTGTTTCCACCTAGACAGCAGGTGTTGGCCAGATTTATCAAAATCTTTAACCTCTGCAACTTGGTTGAATTATAATAAAGTCTCTTTGAAATGGTTTAGGCTCATTAAGCAAAAAGATCAAGGCTAACTGGAAAAATCCATTGATTTTGGAGAGGAAATGTGGTCAGTGACCTAAGCTTAATACAAGTGCCTTATGACTGCTGCTGTTGTTGGTCCAATAGACCAAGCTGAATAAGCAGCTAGTTGCCCAAGCTATATGAAAGCAGTTTTCAAGTTACTCAAACTTCTGTTGGCAATGGGCTTACAACACCGGCAGCCCCATAAAAGGAGAGGACCTCATACCCTGATTGCTTATGAGGGACTACAAGAGAGTTAACAGGAAAGCACATCAAAGCCAAAAATTACTTCACAGACACACTTTTCAGGCTCCCAGTCAATATCTTTTTACACAGCTAGACAGTTGAGACTGCAAACACAATTAGTGTGATTAGTGCACACAGCTTTTAGTCTACCTGTTTACATTTCTCTTCCAAGTTTCCTTCACCGGGCCCTGAGGAAGCTGTAGTTGTCCTAGCTGGCAAATCCTCACCCACCCAACTATGCATGGTCTGGGTTTAACAAACAGGAAAGTTGATATTATTTAGAGAAAGCATAGATTTCAACTAAATCATCTAAACATGCTATCTTTTTGCAGAATAGTTGTAATCAGTTGCTTGCTTAATTTCATGTAACAAAAAGCATTGGTATCTGATTTAACCAGAAGAACATTCCTATCAGCAGAGGGCAGCACTGGCTCAAAATTAAATGCAGCCACCTCTCTCAGGTTTACAGCCATCCCTTAGTCTTCCCACAAGGCTTTGCTTTGGCAACCTCCTGGTGGCCTCCATAACCACCTGAAAACCTCTGCTGAGGTGCAGAGGCTAGGCAGTGCTGTGCTAAGATTGCACTTGCATCTGGCCAGCCAGGAGTAGGGGAACAGGTGCTTGCATCTGCCCACACCTATCCTTGCAGACGTCTCTAAGTTCAGAGGAAGAAGCAGTCAAGAACTTGCAAACTCCTAACTCCAGTCCGGGCATCAGACCAACACTGCCTACAAATGCCATTTATCATGTGATCAGCCTGGGGAAGATCCACACGAACACTTACTCACTTTTGACAAACATAATCATATTCTGTATGCATCATTCATTTCACTATCCAGTCTAAGGCAAATGTGGTTTTAATAACTTAAGGCACACTGGAACAGAGAAGCTCTCTCTCTCATGTCACTCTGAATTACACAAAACTGCAGATCACACACAGATCCACTGAGATCGAGAGGCGGCAGTCACACATTAGGCAGCTCTGCTCATTAGGCAGCTTTGTGACACATTGGCATAGGGTAACACTTCAATTCTCTGATGAGCATAGCTAGTGTTAAATGAGTTAATTTACATCTACTGAGAGTGTTTGTAGACAATTAAGTGTTAGCTGGCACTAAGCTAACAAACTATCTACCAAACCAAGCCTCCTGCTTGTTCCTTTTTCAGGCCTAGACTCAGATGAGTATGGACATCCATGTTGCTGATATAGCAATATGAAGCATAATAGCTTCATCAGTTCATACATAATCAAAGCATTGTTAGCTTAAGCACCAGTTTTTAAACACACAGTTTTCCCCAAAGACTTCTATTAGAATATGCTGTTTACATCCACATCCTGAAAAGGAAGAACTTGTTTAACAGATTTAAATATAGAATTCACGTACAGATTAAATCCACATTGCTATTGTGTTTTATACAGCAAACACTTAATATTTCATGAAAGGCTTTTACAAGTCATGGATAGTTGCATTACATGTGTCAAAGGCATCTCAAACAAATGCCAGCAAAAACTATGCGGCACTGAATCATCACATATTTGGATTACTGTTCTATAATGGATTACAACTCCTTATGCGTGCTGTTTTGTGATTTGGGCACAGCAAAGACCATGGCAAAAAATGTTCATTATTTCTGGAGAGCCAAATGTTACCCCAGAAGTCAAACTGGATGAAGGCAACCCTGAGTAACTTTGCTCCTTCCAAAATGGCATTTGTTGCAAAAACAGGTTTCAGCTCTAGAAACAAAGGTTACATTTCATTAACAACTGACAAACTTTTATTACAAACCTGGCATGATATAAGTCTGAATTCTGAGGGGGAATTTACCACATATAAGCTAAGAACGAAGAAAAGCTACTGGAGTAAGATGATTTGTAATGCAAACATGCACTTTAATCTACACAGCGTTTCAAAATGCTAGAATAAGTATGGCAGACATCCATCACAGTGCAGAGAAAACAGCCTATAGTCTATTTATTGGATGACTCTACAATGCATCATCTCTAATCTCGATTTTCAAAATAGATACATCACCTACACCTATGTAGGGGTGTGTATGTTTAAATAAACGGCACATACACATAAACATATTATGCACAGACACATAATATAAGCATGAGTATACACATTCTATGAAGGAATTTCTTCTTATCTTGTATTACCATGCACTAATTCTTACTGTTTCAAGCAAACAGAGAAAATGTGCTTATATTGCAAACTGCTTTCAACTCAAAGGATACTAGAAGGCTGTATAAAGCAAAGAGATTAATTTTAAGGAAGTTTACCCCAGCACCACATTTCCAACAAGCATGTGATGACTTTCTGGCCACGAACGTTGGGAAAAGCCGTTTTCCTTACACTGCGTACACTAAAAACATTTGGACTCTCATAGCTCTCTAGCATCAAATTCAAAACAAACAGAAAATGACGGTTACTATTTTGGAAACACAGGTAGGACACAGAGATCCTTTTTGTTCTAATAGCATTAAATCAGGTAAACACTGAAGTCCACCAAGTGCCTTTTTTGATATATTACACTATTTTTCCTAACACTGACTATGTCTAAATGCCTGAAGGGAGGAGTTCTGTGCATTTAGGCTGAGTTTGACTTCTTTAGGAATATCCTTTGGCTAAAAGGCTGACCTAGGCAGTATGGACGTAATCCTATTTAAGCCTGAAATCCTAAGGCCTGGGTCTCTGGTAACTTGGCTCTTCATGGAGTCCATGAGATACACAAATCTCGTGTAGGAATTTTGCAAGAGTGCTAAAGAAGCCTCCGACCCAGAAAGGCAAGGGCCTGCGACTGGGGAATATTAAAACAATTTGCCATTCAAAAGCATTTCTGCAAACACCCTCTTTGCCATTGCTACTGTAACAGGCCATGACCAACAGTGTTTATTGCCCAACACCAGTAAAGATGAACAATGCCATTTCAGCTCACTAAGAGTCTTTGGGAGTGCTTTTACAGTGAAGCTGTTGCTCAAATCAGCCTTATCCTGGATGGAAAAATTAAAGCTCCAGGAGAGATTTTGGAGGTCTCATGGCATCACATTGCAAAGGAACCCAATTTCATTTCCTTAGCAGTGTTTGCTCTCCTGCCTATCACCGATCCTCCTACAGACATCACAATATTTTATCCAAACTTGCTCTGGGCTTTATTGATAGATATGATTTCCTTATCGAAGTGACAACATCAATATTTCTTGAGAATAACATCTAGGACTGTTAGTTAAAGATGTAAATACATCTTCATTGGCTGTTTGAGCACAGGAAGAATTTGTTGACTTGCACCTTTCTCTCTGAAATCTTCCTTATATTCTGGTATAATTCAGAAACAGTTTCTCAATGTTAGTAAAAAAAAATCTGATCACGAACTTGTTTTCTTTGGACACCTCTAGACTTCACCTGCAAACCAGTGGTGCCAAACGAAGGAGGGCCCTACCCCTAGGTAGTGTGAGGGAGCCTTCATCTCAATGCAAATCACAGTAACACAAGCACTCTCCTGGGCTTTTTGATTCATTGCTATGGTTCTAGTTTCTTCCAAGTCCCATCTACTGTCTATGTTCAAAGGCAGCTTGGGCAAACCCGGTAATGAATGGGACAGTTGAAAGAAAAAGTTTTCCCAGTTACATAAGTGGAAGGCAGAACATGATGCGCACGTGACATGAGGCTGCCCATCACATGTAAAAATGCATTCAGGCTTGTAAAATAAAACTTCTGTAGGAATGTTTCATCAACAGAAAGGCCAGGCAGGATAACTGGCACAAAGGCAAAATTTCTTCTTCCATGAGATTTGTAATCTAAATGACGAACAGGCAACACAGATCTTTTTATATATCTTAAAGACCAGAGCTTGGCTGATTAACAAGACAGTGGGCAATGTCATTGGCCCTTTACCTCAGAAGACCTTGTTCCCCTTCAACTTGTACAAGCTCCTCCTAAACACTACGATGCTGTGTGCCCTCACAGAGGATGCCACCCCCTCAAATGTGAGCACTCATGCTTAATAAAAGTTTCCATTCACCTGAGCCTTGGACATGAGGCTTCTTTAGGCTTTGGCCAGTCAAATCAGAAGACTCATTCTCATTTTCATTCTCCAACTGATGGCTCTTTTCCAAGATCAAAGTATTTTCCCACACAGAGCCCAAGCCTGTCATCCAAATTCAATAAGCACTCTACCTACGTGAGGATTGCACAAGACCTTTGCTGGCAATATTAGTGATAACATGGTGAAGTTACTGACTTAATGTCCTCAGACCAGTCATCACCATCTGCATTGCCATTTTGTGTTACTTTTATGTGTAGTAATTAACTGGCTTTTATAAAGTTATTTAATCAAATCTTAAACATTTTCCAGAGAAAAATCAGAATTAACACCCTGTTACAGAAAGGAATAAACCAAGGCAGAGGAGAGTCAAGCGCATCACACAAGGTTAGACACTAGTGCAATCAAAATTAGAGCTCAGTTATCTGAAATCCTGATCTGTGCCCTGCCTATCGATACGTTCTGCTTGGGGAAAAAGCAGCGAGCCAGCTGTATGTGCAGAAATTATGAACAGGTGCTCCCCATGCACTGGAACCACATCCCATCCAGGTCTCCACGCAGTGCTGCGTGACCTGTTCCTACCCAATGGCTTTTGTCCAGCATGGAGGACAAATGCCTTTCACCTTTCTTCCAGCACTGCTTGCAGGAAGTAAATCCTAATTTGAATGCAAGGTAAACACCTGTAAGTATTAACAATCTTTAAAACAAGACAAATATTTACTGTAACACACTACAGATCACCTTATTTTAAACATAAAGCTTGACAATAATTTTGACTGTATGTAGTTTATGGCTACTATCAGCAGCTTAAATGGTTTCTGCCCTGAGAGAGAATCACGACATGTTGTCAGTAACACTCTGTAATATCAACTGTATGTTCCAGAAAGTACATCACGTTTTTCTTGTGATAACAGAGCTTATGTGTACCTAGAGATATCGTTCCATATGAGAACATAAACAGTTTTATGCACGAGAGCATTTCCTTTGACTAAGTTTCTTTCTGATTTCACTAGCTATAAAACATGCTCTGTAGTTCAAGTGAGGTGTCAGACAGGTGAAGCACGCCCACGTGTGCTCAACTAGTCATCATAAGAATATGCAAAGTTTATTAATAAAGCTGCATCATTCAATTTGAAACAGGTTTTTTGACTAAATGCCACTTTTTGTTCTATTTTTCTCCAGTGTCTTAACACTACAGGGCTGGGACCTCCATGACCCATCACACGTGGTGAAGAGCAGTAATGGACAGACAATCACGAAAACACGATAACCCCACTATTGACTGAAACTATAATCCATTTCTTGAATAGATCCCTTGATTGCTACCATAGGATCAGATCTGCATGACTAATTGCCACATCCACACAGCAGCCACATGCTTCACACACACCCCACCCCGCCCTCCACTGACTGAGGCCGTTTATATGCTCCACCACCAGCACAAGCAGGCTTGTTTTACCTGCATCTGCTCTAAGGTAAAATCCAGACAGAACAAAATGGCCATCACACATACAGATGTTACTGAATGCTACCTTAATGCAAGTAACTCAAATCTGTGTGAGAACCACATTGGCTGCTGGACTTCTCTCTGCAAGCAGCTGAGCACCAGCATCGCTGTTCCACCCAGTCAGCTGCAGTAGTATATGTGGATGGGACTATGCCAGCCAAGATTCCTCAGTACCAAAAATAAAGTTTGCTCTTGTCATCTTGCAGGAGCCGAGTTGATTGCACTGGTGGTCTCAAATCCAGATTCTATTGAAAAATTACCTTATTTTACACCTTTTACAGGCCTCTTGTAGTTCTTTGATCATTTGAAGACCGAATTGGTTCTTCTCCTTCTCCCCCATAACCTCAACTGCTGTCTCCATTTTTAGGTTCTGACGTTTACAATGCATGGTCTGCTTTGCACTTCAGATCTTGAAGGCCACCATAAATACCTTTCATGAGGGCAGAATCTTCTGATCCTTAAATGGATCATCTGGATATAAAAGGCACTTTTTTCCCCACGTTATAGTCTTCAAAAAAGGGGGACAATTTTTTAATTGTATTCTTCAGGACATTTCGCCTGTCTGGGTTGGCTCTTGATAATCCAGTTCATTACTGCATAATGAATTTATTAGTCTGTTAACTACAGTCCTGACAGAGATAATGGCCAATGATTGCTTATAAATCCTTTGCTGCAGTGTTTCTTCTAAAGCCCGTGGCTTGTACTATGTTTTTAATAAAATCATAATACAGCAACAGTATGATGAAATACAGATCACCCGGGCATTCATAGCCAAAGTTAGCTTAACTGTGTAATAATTTGTTTGAAAGCTACAGGCATCAGAGGCAAATGCAAGCCACATGCAGGTTTAATAAAAAGAGTTTAGATTCAGTAATCTCTTATCAACCCACAAAGCACTTGCCCAGGTACTGCTCGGGTGGAATTTGCTGGAAGTTTTGCCAGAGCTCTGCAAGTCTTTGAAACGGACAGAAGGATGGACACAACACTGTGAACGCCCACTCCCCACACCCCACAGTTTCACAGCAAACAGCCAATTTTTTCAGCTGCTGGAGATAATCTTCATTCAATTTTGCATGCAGCAATGATGACCCCTAATGGTGAAATATTTCTTCTGCTGAGCAACATGCAGAGATTTTGCTTTTTGATGTCTATTTCTACTTTAATTAATTACAACTCCCTCTTGCAGACCAGCAGCACAATAAACTGCTTGAGGCTTACTTGAACTGCAACAAAAAAGCAGCTTCTTTGCCTTTGTTTAATTCTTTCTGACTTTGTACATGGAAGCATCAAAATGGAAATGCATATTCCAGATCTAAGTCCAGGACTTAAAGTCACCCTTTTTTTCTGATATAGACTATCTTGCAGAAGGATATATCAGTCACACTGCTGTGAATAACCCCTGCAGAAAGTCTTCAGAAAAGAGGACGAGACATTTTTTCTAGATCCATCAGCTGTATGCCTGAAAGCAAACAGCAGGCACCCAAAAAGCTTCTTCGAAGCCTTGTGTCAGCTGTCAGATAATGCTGCAGTTGCAGCATCTTTGATACCCGGTGATCTTTTCCTCAGAATCAAATAATCACTAATTACAAAAATAATTACCTTATTTCCAAAATTATAAGATGTTATTCTAGTATTAATTCAACATTTTAAGTGCATGTAGAGTGTAAAAAAATCTCATACAATGCTTAAAGTTGTTTGTTTTTTTTTAAACCCAAGTACATGTCAAAGCCTTTAACTCTGGCTGGAATCTATTTCTACATCTGGGCTGGGAAGAGAAGGTAATTTTAAATTGTGTTACAGATGCCAGGTACATAAAACTACATCTCACTTTTCTCTTGGGAGAGATGAGTATCACTGCCCATTTTAGCTTGCCTGGCACTTGTATCTACAGCAAGATAAAGAACAAGGTAACTGTATTACCCAGGCCTGACCTAAATGTGTCAACTTTTTCTAGGTTGAGATAAACACACAACTCTTAAAAGAAAAGAGCTGAGAGCCCCTGGCAGCTTACTGATTTGTTTACTTCATTTTAGCAATATTATAACTCAGAAGTTGTGCTAGATTTCATTCAAGTCTACAAAGCACAGAGCCTTCACCTAAATAAACAAAAACCTAGAGAGATTTCCAGACAGGTCAGGAAAAAAAGTTTTCAAACTATGATCTCTTTTTCCACTGTAATAGTAGTTAAAGTCACATGACTAAGTACCTACTAGAAAAAAAATATATGAAAACATGCTTCAGAACAGTGTCTTTACTGAACACACAATTTGGTTTGGTTAGTAAGTTATGTAAAATCCATTTTTTAAATTGCAATTTAACCGCTGAATTTTTCGTTACCTTTATGACTGTTTTCATTGGGTTTTTTGTTCTTTTTTTTGGAAGAACAATAATTACTGCAAATACTTCATCATTCTGTCTTACCTTTCTCACATCTGAGCTCTTTGGTTCTGTTGTCCAAGTTATAATTCTAGATACAGCAAGTCTTGTCTCACTGGAGTTCACAAAGTCTGTTGGATCCATCTGTCTTGCCAAGGACTCAATATACTTCAGGATAGCAACTTTCACCTGGGAAGCGAAAAGGGATTTGTTAATCTCATGAGCTGGCAAAAATGGATTTATCCCATAATAAACAGATACCACTACAGATTGACAAGACCCATGTCACATGGGGGGGTGGGGAAATCCCTGTAACATGTCTCTATGTCTGTTTCAAAAATCAAAAGCAACTTTCTACACAGGATAAATTTTGCGTAGTAAGAGTCTGGAATGGTGTATCAGAACTGGCTTGAAATACATGTGTCTGCTTGTGCGTTTGCATAAGCAAATCAATACTCCACCACGCTGTTTCCATCAGCAGTAATTGTTCCAGATGCCAAACCATAGCTTTTGGTCTCAAGCCAAACGCCTGATCCTAGACTCTCAAAAGATCCAGAATTTGGGAGATTGAAAAGAGAACACTGGAGTCATTTGGCATCTTGTCTATTCCTGTCTCTGGAAGATGATAAACGTGTATGACTTCCAGAGTTTACAGTATTCTTATAGCCTTGAAACAGCCACTTCCTGAAAAACAGTCTGTACAACAGTATCCCTTTAGGAGGATTCAGTAACAGAAAGTTCTGATGTTTTATTCTCCAAGCCCTGCACACGTTATGTCTGATCTGTGCAACAAGCACTTGTTAAGGTGTGCCTAGGGACCCAACTTCCCAGCCGTTCAGACAGGGTCTGGTCCCTTCTGTCCAGCACAGCCACATTTTCCTCCCACCAAGACCAGGGTGAAGAGAAATTTTCCATGTCCAAACTTTACTCTAATACATTCCAGCATGCTTAAAGCCCAACTCTTACTGACTTGTGAAGCATCACAGGGCCCTATTTTAAACATATTTAGATTTATTAAAATGAAGAACAAGAGAGTTAATCAAAGTTGCCAATATCATTGCTACATCATGCCAGTACTTCAAATTAGTTATAGTGAGTTCTATACTTTATGGTGCATGCCTGACATGGCAAGCTAAGACAACCATGTTGATGCTTTAGTGAAAAGGCTTTTGATACTGACCTTCAGGTTTGGTGTTTGGGTTTGATCTACAATAAATCTCATCAAAATGTTAAACTGTTGATCAAATGGAAAAGAATCCCTGTCCAAGGGAAACAAAGGCAAAAACGTAATGCAACAAATTTTCAGGACTAAATTAACTCGATACATTAAAGCTTACACAACAGATTTCAACACCTACCACGCTTTTCTTCTTCTTAACCTTACCATCAACCAGAGAAACTCCCAAGTCTAATGATTAGCTGATTATCAATGTAATACTAGAGAAAACAGCTAAATCAACTGCACACTTATCCAGCTTTTGGCACACCTGTCCATTCCTTCTTCATTTCAGGCTGTGCTTTGTTCCCCTATCTCTAGTGGCAGCCTGGTTTATCTTGTCCTCAGAAATTTCTGATTTAAGAGATTTGGTTTTGATTTCTCTCCTCTTTTTCCCTTTCTCCCTCCTCAATCCTATTTTCTCCCAGATTACTACTACTTCTTTCTTAATTATCCTATTTCCAGGATGAGCTGAACTTTACTGTCACAGTGTCTTGTGCTGGACATTTTTTTTCCATAAATCAAAAAGAAAATGGATAACAAAGCACATCCACACCAAAACCCCAAATTAATTAACAAAATAAATCAGTTACACATTTTAAATGTTATGCTTTAAAGTTACCTATTTATAAAAGACAGACCTTTTTACATCAATGCTTGAAGTATTGTGACATAGCTTTGTTGTTCTTTATTCTCCTATTAATCAAGATTGAGTCCCCAAAATACATGGCACCGCTGGGTTTCTGAAACGTTCATCAGATGCCTTCCTGTAATTGTGCACAAATCTCTATAACATTTGCTATCCAAGTACTCTACCTGGTGACATCCAGAGCTTTTTGAACTTTCGCCTGCACAGACCCCAGCAAATCTGCTCCCATTTTCTTTAGCAGCTGGGTCAGGAGAACAAAAAGCCAATCCTGCAAGTCATCTTTATGAATGATGATGAAATCAACCAGGGTTTCCAGAAACATGCTGAAGACCTATAAACAAAGCACATGTCATAAAAAGGAATACCATGCTTTAAATAGAAATAAGCAAAGGGAAGGGGTTTACAATCTGAGTTTCAGGATGATTTTGTTATAGACAGTTTCATGAATGAATGATTTTAGTGACTACATTGCTCTGAAAAAAATCAGACAAGACATGTCTAAAATGTGTCATATTAAAATATCACATGAAACGAATGAAGGAAGGGGGTAGAATACACTTACTCTCTGTTGTGAATTCCACGGCAAAGCAGGCCATGCAACAAAACAAACAACTCGTTAGCACACACAGTGATCAAGGCAGGTTGTTCAGATGCAGTTTCTCCACAGATAAAAGATGCATTCACTGAAAGTTTACATTTTCTTAAAACACAATCTCTTCTCAGGGGAGTTACTTAAAACATTATACACCTTGGATCAGATCCGGTCTCCTCACTCATGAAAGTAATATATGTTTATATGCAACAAAGTTTACATATGTTTAACACCACAACTAATGAGTTTGTAGCAATAATTCTATACAAGCAGTGTAGATGACAGATCACCACTGCCATAGTGGACATACTTGAGTCCAGTGTGCAATAAACCCTCACTTTACTCAGAAATTGGAAATATTTTGCAAAAAAATAGCTGCTCCTTTACCCTTTCCACAACACATACTGAATCTTTGAGAGCCAAAGCATTAGGACTTTACAGGTAGGAACTGCCACAACTCGGTGATGCTTGCGGGTCAGTCAGTCCAGAGTATAATTATGGCCAAAAATGCAGACTTTGAGCAAGACCTGTGACAGGCGACTATGCCTGCCCAGGGGATTTCCACCTGACAACCATTTATTAAAACTGGTTTACCAAGTGGTCTGAAGTACAAATATTTATACAACTTATTCTTTCTGAAACTGTATTTAATGCAAAAGCAGATGGTTTTACCTAGCCATTACTGGTTGCCCTCAACCAGCAAACCTCCTCAGGAAAGGGCATGAAACTCCCTTTTCCTCTCTCCCTGCTCCCACTTACCTGTTGACAGGAGACCATTGGGTCTGAAGGTGCTGTGTCTGTGGGCCCAACCTCCCTATTCCCTAGTCTGCTTCTTTTTTAAGAGATGTCTAAATTCATGCTACCGCCTTTAACTTCAGTGTTATAAAAAAGGAAAAGTAGCTATATTAAAGACTTCATTTATTTATAAGATCCAGACCAATATCTTGGTGAGACTCCATACTGCTCCCAGGTGCACACAATACACAAACCCCAGAGACCATGATGCTGAACTCTGGCTTGTTACCCTTCACGGACCTCACTCTACCATGTATCACCAAGACACTCTCTAGAGAAGTACAGATAAAACTGAACCTCTCGCCCCAAGGACTCACATCTGAAAGGCATTAGGTTGCTCCTTGGGAAGCATGGAGTAACAAGTTCCTAGCAACGTAAGAGAGACTGAGACACATCCCTTCATTGTAAAAGAGATAAAAATCAAGGAGATTTATAAATGCCAGTTTCCCCCAGCAGATGGCAGGGGTAGAAATACAAAACATTCATCCTGGAATGGTGTCAAATGTGCACACATGGCAATGCAAGAGAGCAAGCCAAGTCTTTGTGATCTTACCTTGCTGTGAGGGTCAGCAAACATGCGAGTAAATATTTCACACAGCCTTTTTAACTCGACTCGGCTAAAACACATAAATAAAACATGATATTAATGCTAAAGCTCTAGTTACAGCAAGAAAGCTAATAAATATTAACAGCTGAAAGATCTAACCTTCTTTATTTAAATGTTATTTACAGCAGACTTCTGAAAACTCTGTATCTAGGCAAAGCCCTAACTGGAATTCCAGTTTAATGCTGAATCACCAGCCTTACATTAAGAAATGTAATAAACTGTTTTTAAAATCATAAACCAGACACTTGTATTTTCTGCTGCTTCTATTTTCTTCTGTATTCTGGATTGCTGAAGAAAACTTGAAATGTGCACATTTGGGAGGTATTTGCTTTCTGCCTCTGTCAAGGTTGCTGACCCACTGAAACACAGGTCTTTTGCAGCCTCCTTTGTGTCAGGGAATTCAAAGTTTCAAGTAAAGTCAGAACTTTCACGCTGTTTGCATATATACTAATCATAAAAATATTTTGGTCTAAATTGCCAGTGGCTTCAGTAAAATCAGCCTAGAATCACACAGTAATAACAGATACCGGAATGGACTTCAAAGTCTGAGAGCAGGCACACTGAGGAGACAAATACATAGAAATGGAAGACAGACTGACAAGTGGGCAACCTAGTAAGTCAGAAGACAATTACATCAAGGCACAATCTAAGTTCCCATTAGTAAGAGATTATTAGGCACTCAGTAATGCTCTTTTTAAGCCAGGCGAAGAAAGAAGGACGTGTGGGTCCCTTTCATAAGATACTGAGTTTGAGTCAAATGCAGAACTGTTTGGTGCCAAAGCTCTTATTTGCAATGTATTGAAAATACAAGTCTTAGTTTTTCTACAAAGCAAACTGGCAAAGAATGCAGAAATTTTGCTTGTTCACTGTGCAAACAAAACCAGAGCAAGACAGTTACTAACATTTCCTGCATACTATGGAGGCAATTAGATATTCTTCACAATTATTATGTAATTAGAGCAACTACTGAAATGCACATCAATTACTTGGAGAACAGCTGTTCAGATCTTGACTACAGGTACCCTCTTTCTGGAAAGACATTAATTCTACAATCCACCAACATATCTTCCCCTCTCTCAAAATCAGCTTCAAAGAACAGGCCAGAACACGCTAGTACTCTGCAATTATTTTATGTTATCTTGTTTATAAGTAACACAGGACATTTTTTCAAATAAACCTATGCATGAAAGGCTGATCAAATTTTAAAAGGGCACAAAAACCATGGTATTAAGAGTTTGATGTAGAGGAAAAAGTCTTTGTAATGACACCACGGCGAGCTGTCAGCTTCATTCAGGATGAGGCTGCACAGTCTCAAAACGACTACTCTACAATGCTCTCCTGACTTGCAGAGTACAGTTCTCTGAATGAACTCCTATTGATAACTCTAATGAATTTTCTTTCTGGACAAAGGTTACATGAAGACAGCAAATATAAGTGTGTGTCTTTCTAAAAGCTTATGGGCCCGAGGTAACAATGCAAGTACTAAATTGAAACAGGCAGTAGAAGAACGTTTCCTTAAGGGACTTGTTGGCCTTTTTTTATTTAGACGACCTTATGGTAAGCACAATACCACTCTACATGCACATCTTTCTGGATATGCAAATCCCAGCTAATATAGGATCTGCCATCTTTCATTTCAGAGTACTAAAGAAAACCTACCACATCACTGCCTTTTATTAAACTATACCACAACAGAAGATATCAGGTTTAATTAGAAGGCAGACAGACTTGCCCCTTGGACTAATGACCTTCATGATGTTCTGCAAGATGCTGTGGGAACAAACAGGATGATAAAATCTAATCATTAGAACAAGCATCAGATCAACCCTGATCCAAGGAGGAAGCAGACCAAAGGAAATATAATCTTGAGAACTAAAACTGGTAACAAATTAAAAAAAATAACTCTGCAGGGGTGGAGTTTCTGGGACAGGTCTATAAACTATTCAGGATCAAAGCTAAGTAACATGCTAGCTAGAGGGACTAGTGACAGCAGTACAGTTCAAAAACTGCAACCAGCAGGATTTAAAACAATAGTTAAATTCTACGGGCGTTTCTGCCAAGAGCTACTGATCTGGATAAATAGCCCATCACCCCACCTTCTCAGCATTTCCTCCCTTGAACTGGCCCAAACGGCAACTTGAAACCTGGATTATAATCCTCGCACTTTTGCGGTAAAAATCAAAGCCTCACTCAACTTTTTCATGCAAGTATATGAGGTGCCAGAGTCTTTGCAGACAGTTCATTAAAATAAAGAAAAAAAAGACAGCATACATGTGGGAACTATCTTTTAAAAGACTCATAAATAGACCACATCAAAAAGCATCTCTGATCTAGAGACTGTAACTACCCATATTAAAAAACTGTAGCACTTCCCACTTAAGGACTGCATCACATCATCTGAAGTGCTAGAATATTTTTATGATGGCAAGAGAATAACCTTTCCAGGCCTGCTCCCAGTACATTTTCATTCATCCTGTTAACATGAACCACCACATATTTTCAGCCAGCGAAGGCCTTTTAAAATGGAAACAATTGCGCAAATCTGAGTAGGTAGGCTATAAACCATACAGCAACCACTTATAAACTTGGTTATAGTTTAAGTACATAATATTCGTAACAGGAAAATAAAAACGTCACAGCTATTTATGAATGTTATCTTCAAAGGAGCCAAGAGATAAACAGCTTGTTTCCAAATACTTTCACCACAAACTAAGGGTGAAAAGCCTATGGCCTGAGAGCCAGTTGTATTTTGTTAACATGACCTGTGGCCATATGAAGTTTCCACATGACTATTGGGTAATTCTAGGATCTGTTTTAATGTGTGACATGTCAAAGGTATTTGAAGGGTTTATTTGGCTTTCAACAAGGGAAAAAGCTCTGCCTCTCCTACCATAAGCAAGGTTTTAGAGTTGCTACACCTACTTCATTGCCTTAAGAAACTTCCCTCTACATTCTAAACTACACCATTTATAGGAGACTCAAGTTTCTGATACAAGATTTTTCAAGAGTTACAAATAATATCTATAATTATACCTAACACAGCCTTCATAAAAAGTCAAAGTATACCCAGCATATGGAGAGCACTGCCTGATCTCATCTTTGAAACACACACCCTAAGTCATTTCAGAATAGGTGCAGTGAGTGTTTGCTTCACCAAGTTGCTGGGGAAAAAAATATTGAAGGTTCAAACAGACTAACGTAAAAATGGTACCACCCTTTGAGTGCATTTACATTACCATCGTTGTGGGAAATCTCACTTTGCTGCAACAAGGACCTACTAGTGGAGGTCTTTACAAGACAGAGGAAGGGTAAGGAAAGATAGCATGCTTACCCAAGTCTATATTACTGCCACAGATTTAACACAAATTATACTAGTGAAACACCAGAAATTTTTCCAAAAGTAATTGAAGTCCCATATTGTGGAGACAAAGCCTTCACAGCTGTGAAAGATACTATCAGTCTACATAAGGCGGGTACATATTACTGACTTCTGACTGTAGCCATCTCTCATGAATAACCAACACTATAAAACTATCAAGGTCACCTCAGTGTCCGCTGGCTTTTCAGTAAGTTCTGAAGACCTATGAGCCCCTCTTTCCTTTCAGACCAGTTGGAGCTGGCACAGTGGTTCAGGACCTCGGCCACATCTTCAGTCTGTCGCAGGTAGTGTGGAATGCCCCCATTCCGGGAACCATAGGAGCGCTCCGAGCATGCGCTTGATGCATCGCTGTTAGCATCATCATCGGAGTACATCCCATAGGGTTCATATCTTCTTCTCACTGGCTTTTTCTGGAAAAGGGGAAGTTCAGAGTTGGTAAGTTATATACAGTTACATCAATACCTAAAGAAAAACATTCTATCTGCAATCACTAAAATGAAGACTAATGCTATTGTTACAGTGACAGAAGTGTTTAAAGACCTCATCAAGCACTGCCTGCTTACCTCTCGCAGCAGAGCAAGACAGATCCTATTGATTTCAAATGAGACTAGTTGAGCAACTAAGGGGAGTAGGGCCTGCCTTCCCCAGCATGAAAGTGAGATACTTATGCTCAGTGGAATTAGCTACCAGGAATGAAATCGTATGTTGTTTTATTGTCAATAATGGTCAGTTCCACTATTACAGATTCTACAATGACACAACCTCTACTTGAAGAAAAAAAAAAAGGAAGAAAGAGCTGAAGGAATCTGTGCTGACATGCACAGTAACTTTGATATTACTAATGAAAGGACTCTAGGAATACAGTGGGATATAGAAGATGACAATTTCTCTGTTAGTTTGGGCTAGGATTTTTCTAGAGGTTCCCATGGGAGTTGAGTGCTCAAATCCCATTCATTTCCATAGCATGGCATTAGAGGACCTAATTCCCTTAGGAACATCTTTGACAACGTCAATATTAGAAGGGATATTAGAATAATTATGGTAGCAAAACCAATTGCATCCTATACTGCAAAATAAACTCTTAAATGAACTTTAACAGAACAGGATTGATAAGACGTGTCAGAAAAAGATTGCCTATATTCTAAAGTGTTTGCTACAGAATTTCTTCCAGTGTCCAGTCCTGCAGTGCTTGGACTTGTGAAGGCAGCAGAGTTTTGCTTCCACTAGGACTGCAGGATTGAAGCATAGAAATTAACTCAAGTGCAGTATCATGGGTGTTAGCAACAGGGTGGGGAAAGTTGGAAAGTAGAAATAAAAAGTCAAGAAAGCACTAGTACCTTGCTCCTGGAGTCTCCTAACAGCTGTAGGCAGGAAAATATTGAAGGGTGGGAAAAAGCATAGAGAATTATGTCAGAAGCTTATGTAGGGTTTGTTTTTGCAACAAAAACGTATAGCAAATGTGTCTTAGCAAATTAAAAAAAAATACAGTTTATGCAAAATAAAAGTGGGTATAATAACGCCTGGCTTTATCTCCTAATTGCTGCACTGCTCATATACCCTACCATGTCCATTAGGAAGCTCAGAAGTGAGATTATCTGTTAATAATGTTTTTGATGACAGATCTATACACAGCACCTCTTTGCTTACTTTTCAGAAACGCTGCTCTGGAAGATACCAGAGTTTTTGGTAGTGATTTATTTCCCCACACATTATCAGTAGCATTTGATTTTAGAGTCTTGGAAAGAAATACTGATGTCAGGGAACCACTATCTACAGTACAGCACATTTAATCAACTTCACTTAACCAAGTTCTCTTTCAACCCGCAGCTCTTACACCACACTTTTTGAAGCTTAGTTTCTTTTAAGACACCCTGGCTGGCACCCCTGGCTTAAAGGCCTTACTTAACAGTGAAGTTTCCATCACTCTTTGAGCTCTTCTGACAGATCTAGCACTGATTCTCAGTATAGATACTGTGGGTTTAGGCCAAGTCCAGCTCTCTAACAGAAACAGTGGATCCAACAGGAATTGTACACATGGAGAAGAGGTCACAAAATGACCCATTGTGTTTTGTTTAAAACGAGTATTTTGCTGAAGCCATCTTTGGAGAAGTTCTTTTAATTTCCTACTACAGGGAACAGAATATTCATCCAAAAACAAGGCTGCTGGGTAAAAGCTGGCATCATGCTACCCTCCCAAAATGAGCCTGAACCAAGTTTGTAAATTGTCTGTTGTCAGCAGACAACTAAGAAAAAAAGCAAATTAGTGTGGTGGGAAAGAAGGGGACAACAAGATCACATTTCATCCCCTAAGGTAATTCAAATTCAGACTGACAACATAGGCAGTAGCACTACCTGGTCTCCAGCTACGCTTATGGATTTCCCTTTTAAGTGTTCAGCTCTAAGTTTTAAGCATTCCAGTATAATGTTATTTAAATTATAAAAGTGGAATATTTAAAAAGGGAACTCCGTAAGTCTAGCTGAAGATTAAGTCACATCCAGAGACATCTCCGTGATCACAGCGGTGTTTCAATTCACTGCTAACCTCTCCTCCCTCAAGAAACCTGTATTTAGCAACTGCTCACATTCAGGGATACAGTCTGGTTTTATTTAATTACAGGTGATGGTTTGCCTGTCTATGTTCTTAACTGCTCTAGTGGCAAATCTGATGTGCTGAGAGCAGAAACTACCTCACAAGCTGTTGCATTTGATAATGAAAATGCCCGCTAATGATTCAGCCCACTCAATGCAACAATGCCATCTCTTATATACTGTCCTACCTCTATATTGTTCACAAGTACTTTTATATTTTACGGAAAGGTAGATTTCATAAAAAAGGCATTTCTCTAGGAGTACTCTAATAATCATCTAGAAATGGAAGTGACATGAGCTGGGTAATAACCAAATATAAAAAAGAAAATGATGTTAGCCATCCTTAGGGAAAGCGAACTAGGAAATGGAGAACAGACATCTCTCAATATCTTGGAACATGGTTCATTCTCAGTAAAGACAGATATGAGATATCTGCCTCAGATACATCAGGAAATCCTCCCCTCAGCTCAGGTCTAGAGCTGGAGAAGACCCAAGGTACACTGGTCCCCAGGTAATGCTGTAGAATAATTGCTCCTGCCTCTACATATCCTCTCTCCCCCAAAACCCCAAGGTTAATCCAAAGACTTATCCTAATGTGTTTTCTGAAGAGCAGAAGTCACTTTCTGGGTTCTACCCAAGACATACTATAGTACAGTAAGATTATACAGGACAATAAAATTTCAAAAAGTGACAATAAATTTACTTGGAAATACACTGGATATTAATAAATACAAGGAGCACACTACACATACATTTCAATGTAACTGCACAAGCTAAGTTATGAGCTGATCTAAGGATCTAGCCAGGTGCAAGTAACACAGGGCAGGAACTTGTGAAATTCTCAGTTCTTGTTGAAACCTGATCAGGAATCAACACTAACAGAGAACACGCTGTTCTTCTGACTAAATCTTCATGCAGGTAACAGGACTGACGGAAATCCCTGACCCCGCGGGTGCCAAGCACCCCCACAGTGCCTCCTTCATCCTCTGACAGCCAAGTGAAAGGCAAACAGCTGATTCAACCCATCCTGCAGCTCTAGCACCGAGCCACAGCGGTCTCTTTGATAACAACTGTGGAGAACTAACATAGAATAACGAAATAAATATTGCTGCCAGTATACCCAAACACAAAACGGCAAAAGGTAATGAACTACAGCATCAGACACTGGCACAATCAGAACAAAGCTATTTAGAAAGAGGAGAACGTACGTACAGGTAACTTTAAGCCACTTTCCGGTGTCGGAAGCATTTTGTATTTTTCCTCTTACCAGTGCATCAGCCACAGCAGCCTCCAGATCTGTGCTTGTGCTCAGGACTCGCATGGCATTCACAGAAGCAGGCATCCTGCCTGGCTGTCCGAGTCCAAACCGGTCTGCACAAAAGACAACATTGAAAGGGACTGTTAAATGAATTCACATTCACTTGGAATCCTAATCAGGTGCCCGAGCAGCTCTCCCCACAGGCTCTGGGAACTCGCAGTGCTTTTCCATTAAACACTCTTTTATCCACAGCTCTAGAGAGTTTGCCATTAGAGTAAGAAATAAACTATTGTTTGTTGGGCCCCAGAGACAATTTTGGATCCTCAGGGCAACTTTTAAATTGCTTTTTTTTTAAGCTGGGAAGAAGGGTATTTAGTTTGTATTTCTTTTTACACAGAAGTTGTTTCAAAGTTTTATTTTAATGACAGAAGCAGACATGTCAGCCCCAATCTGGCATACTCAGAAATCAAGAGAAAGCTTCTCATTAACTTCAGAGAGACAGAATCGTGCCCAGTGTCAGAACATGTTAATAGCCGAGCATTCATCCATCCTGCAGCTGTCTCTCAGGCAAGGATGCGAGACTAGCAGCACCAGATTGGCCTATTTTGTGTCTCAAGGGTTGGTTAACCAGTAGACTATATCCCTACGCCTCACAGTATAAAAATAAAGTTCATTATTTGCTTGTGAAGTGACTCCAATTTTTGTTTCATTATTGTTCTTGAGAAGTAGCTTAAGTGCTATTTAAAAGGTCTATGATATATCAAAATGGGGTTTTTTTGATCAAACAATATCATCTTTCTTCCTTTGAATTTGATGGCAAAGCTCTCAATGGCATCCAAATCAACAGGATTGAGTTCAAAATGCCATTTACACTCCTAATTAGTTTACTTCATCATTTGCCCAGACTACCAAAAGAGTTACTGAAATTAGTTTCTTTGGGCAAAGGTCAAATTCAGAAAGCCACACTAGCAGAGATATGACAGAATCAGTGACCTGAGTATCACAGGCCAGGCTCTGGCAGCACAGTCCGTCTAGATGGGGGTAGATCAGATACCGTATTACTGGGATCTTGGCTCCGGTCTACAAGCAAGAAGAGATTGGTTTTGGCATTCCAAGTTTTTGTTTCCAAGTGGGCTTGGTTTTGCTCAAGAAGGAACGGGAACACCCTTCCTGGGACATACTTTATACTTCTGTCCCCTGCACCCACACATGCCATTAAGAGTTTTGCCAGCAAATTCAGCGGTGTACGAATCAAGCTGCATGAACCCATTAAATAGACCTTCAGCCGACCCACACTGGAGGCAGTCATCAAGCAGTGAGAGGGGGATCAAGTCACACAGGCCTTTTATTAGTTCATCCATATTTAATTTAACAAAGGAAAAATACTGTTTATCAAAATGCATAACTATATTGTGGATTTCCACAGAACGGAGGTCAAACATGTTATTCAGCAGCTTACTGTATTTTTTTTTTTGAAAAACACTGCGCTTATCACAAAACTTCATGTTTTCTTCTTTATCTTCTTTAAAAGCCTACTGCACTGAAATATCTTTTAAGGAATTAGCTCACACTGACATGCATAATTTAAATCAGAGACTGAAGTTTGCCAGTCTACTGTCTTAATTCCAAAGCTTTACCTGACTGTGTCAGAGATTAAGCTACTGAGGGGAAATAGGGAAGATTTTTTAAATCTACAGTATCTTGAGAAAAAAAAACAACCCTGAAGACTAGTATTTGTTTCAAATAGAAATGTTATCTATCAGAATTACATACCCAGACAAGACATTTCTGATTTACAACAAAAGCACATTTTCTACAAAACACATTACAAGGGAAAAAATAAACAAACTTCTTAGAACTACTGCCAAAAAGTAATCAAATAATGACATTTCACAAAAAAATAAAAGTTGTATGTGTTATTACTATCCCCTTTTTTAATGCACTTGGGTTGAAGAATCATTTCAAGTGTTTCAGAGAAACAGTACTTCATCCCTAAAATGGAAAGATCTGTACATTCTTAATAGAAGCACAGAGAAGATGATTATGCATTAGGTCTGATTGAAACTAAAGTCACTACTACAGCGATAGACACTACAAAGATGTACAGAAGACAACTATTTTCCTAAGTGTAAATAATATCTGGCACAATACGAGGGTTGTAAATGTTGAGACAAGTTCTGGACTCAGTTTTATATTTAAACCCAACTCAGTGACATTACTCAAATGTTACTGAGATCAGAATTTGGCTTTAACTTTTGAAATAAGATAGCATAAGAAAATACCACTGTCATTTGTTTTCATGTTAATTTAGTATTACATTAGAAAAGGGAAGATAGTTTGTTTTTTTTAAAATGAAGAACAGAATGACAAAGTAATTCAGTTGTAGATCAGTTTAAATACCCAGCATAAAGAAACAAAATGGAGCTTTTTTTAACAAATCAAGTACAGTGTGGCATGCTGGCTTTTATCTGTCTCCACGGCTATCAGGGATTTCCTGAAATACTTCTTTTAGTGATCTTTAAATTCGTAACACCCAAGTCACTCTGGGCTTCTCCCCAAGACACTGTTGCCATACCTGAGTGCAGAAGTTAGACCTTAGGAGAGACCTTGGCATACCTCTAACATGGGGCTGGGAACACATCTGGCTCCAGGAATAACCAGTACAGGCAAGCCCAGTGTTACTGAGCAAGAAATAAGCAGAGTATGCCCTGGCCACATTCCCTTGTCTCCCTAGCTAGATTTGTTATACTACTTAGAAACTTGGTGAAAACTCCCAACAACCATTTTTGGCCAGATTCTGCCATTTTTAGAAAGATTTTGACCTTCCTTAGGATGCAGATACCTATATGCAATCTGATTATGCCTTGTACTAAACCATAGGAGCCAAGCATGAAGTGACTATCACAGGAAGTTGAATGCAAACAAAGCTGTATTACGATTGAGGTTTGGGTTTCTTTTTTAAAATCTTTTCAATTATTAAATATTACTATTAATCCAAACTGTTACTTTGAAAATTGCCAAAGAGTCAAATCAGCTTGCATCGTTTCTGCCAAGTAACCTGACATGGGAAATGTTTTGAGAGTTTTAGGTAAGTGACAGCCATTTAACTAGACTTAAGAGAAAGAGTATTTTTCACTCCCTGTCTGAAGGGGGTTGATTAAATAACTTACAGTATCACTAATTCCTCATGCAATTTTAGCCTCCAAGCAAACACTGAAGCCCTCATTCATCTTTGACATCACCTTTGTCCCCACAACTAAGTTTCTATTGACCCAAAGCTAGCAGCCCTCACTCGTTTCTTTTTAAGACTCCCAGTAAAATATCCTGATTCCAAAGGGAGTTACAGGTTCTCTGCAACTGCAAACCCAGCCCAAGGGTGGGGAAGCCGCCACTGGAATCTGCAGATTTTTCTCATTATATGTAAGCGTTAATCTCCTGATGCAAAGCCCAGTGAAATTAAGAGAATAATTTTTTCAACAACTTCCATGTACTTTGGACAAGGCCTTCAGAATTACATGAAGAACGGATCAGCACACGTTATCCTCCAAAGTCCATTTTGAAAGCACATCAGGTGCTTAATTCTTGCTGCTCTTGTGTATTTTGGAGAGGAGGATCCCACAAAGCACTTTCATTAACAAAGACAGGAGTCCAGAATATTTAGTAATAAATGGGATGAAACCCACTGGGATCCGGTCCTAGGCATTGGGACCCGCTACACTGCTAAAGAGTAAATATAAGCAGAAGTTGCAAGTACTCTGCATCAGTCAGGATTTAGCCCATGCTGCACAACTGATCCAATTTACAGGAGAACTGAGAAAACCCTGGATCACCCTTTGTTTAAACACTGCTCACAATGTTCCTAAAATACATAAAATTAAAAACATCCAATAAATTAAATTCAAAACAAAAAGCCACATTGAACAAAACAGAACAGAAAGCCCCACAGCAGTGAGAAGCACATGCCAAGTGCTGGCTGATGCACATGACGGCAAATGTTAAGATGGTGTAAAACAAGACTACGGATAAGAAGCGGATTCATGCAGTTAGCGCTTGTTCACCTGACTGCCCAACAGAATCAGCAGTGGAGAGAGCACTAGTGGACCTGGAATGACGTCGAGAAGCTGCAAGTAGAAGGAATGGCAACACCCACAGGATTAACACACATTTAACCAGAGACAGAAAATGCCACAATCCAAAGGGGATGCGTGTGACCGCTACCGGTAAAGGTGTTTCATAGTGACAGGGAAATGACGCTGTATATGAATGCATAACAGATACAGTGCAAGCCCCACAGCGACGCCTCCATCTGTAGCTTCCCCCCTTTTCCCCATGACCGTAAACACGATGCATGACAAAACTCATTTGTAACAGTCCCAAACTCATTGCAGTTCAGCAAAAAAACCCAGTGCACATCAGTCACGTTCCAGACCCACAGATCTGGAAGATGGCCATCATGAGAACGTGGAGCACATAACTACAGAGCAGGATTTAGATGTGTCTGATCTAAACCCCAAAGTAAAGCCATGACGAATGGTTAGGAATTGTGCTTGCAGGTATTTTTCCACAACATTCTAGCCTATGCATAAAAAACCAACATTAACAAAGAGAATGAGTAACCACAGAGGTAGAAAGAGTCATACAGGGAGGTCAGGCAACCACTGCATATAGGTCTTCAGGTTGGGTTTATTTTCTGAGTAAACACACATACACACATATCGTAGCTGTTGCTACTACCAAAAGCCTCTTGCTTTTAACAAATTTTGCATACATGTTTCTTGAATCTAAGTATGTACATGCACAGATAATCTAAATACGCACATCATACACCTATCTAGAATTACACCACATGTATACAAATTGTTAATAGCAACGGAGCACAAACAGTAGCAGAAGAGCTAAAACCAAATATAGCTCCCACTTCAACTCCCAGTTGCCAGCAGCACATGAATCACAAAATGCCTTTGGAGAGGTTTTCAGTTCTTGGGTTCAGCATAAAGGTGAGTTCTTTACAAGAGCAAATGGAAAGCTGGTCCAGCCATTTCCAAATTACAGAAATTTAGTCTTTCCAATGAGGTTTTCCCACTGTCTATCCATGACATGCTCACTGAGCTCAAAGCAACTGACCCAAGAAACTGATTGCTCGTTTGAGCAATTAATTCACCACAGACTCACTGAAGGCCTTGTTGCTTTAACATCATTGCTAGTACTGTTCAGAAACTGAAAAAATAAAGCAAAATCACCTTCTAATACAAATAGGTTTTGTCAATTATGCATATACGTATGCAGTAGAAAAAATGTAAGTCTTCTGTTTAAGGCAAAGAATTCATAAACAAATACAAATATTATAGAATAGAAATCAGCAAAGTAAGAAAAATAAAATCTAATTTTTTTCCCCAGCTGTGAGAGCTTGACAAAAAGCTATACATAATATGCAATGTGGTCTTTAACTATGGAGAACACATGCATTTCTTCAAGAGAACAATCCCACTGACACTGTAAGCAGCTCATAAAAAATCTGCCGGATCAGTGCAGGATTACAGACTGAACCTGACAATTAAGATTCTGATCTCGCAATTGCTTTCTCCCAAGCATCCGCTGTACCCCTGCGGACGTCACTGCAAGATCGAGGTCCATGAAGAAAAAGGAGTAACCAAAAAAAAAACCAAACCACAAACCAAAACGCCACACCTCTGCAAGAAGCCTGAGCATAGGGTGACTCTTCCATGGTGTTCCCTAACTTAGAAGGTGAGACATTTGGTGCACAGACATGCATACCTGCACAGCAGCCCCAAAACAGAGCAATTTGCAAGGTCAGGATGTCAGTGTTGACATTGACCATAATACTGTTAAATGCAAAAATCCTGTCATTTACATGTAGCTAGCTTAAGTGTAATTCACTAACACACAAGTTAATCTTTATGAGCAAAAATAGACCATGCACAGTAGGATTATATTATCTTAGCATTAATGTAAGTTTAACTGGGTTCTAGAATTACTGTAATAGAATCATACTGGTTTGGCTTAAATTGACATATATAAATTTCTTTCAGATGAATTACACACTACATAATTAACAAGTTCATGAACATGTTTGAGCTTAAAGCATTTCAATGAAAACACAAGAAAAAAAGACGATAACTATATTGGGTTACTATTACATTGATACTTCCTCCCCACATTACCTTCATGACTTAATAACAATGTGTTTCTAGAAATGCATTAGTCTTCAGGTAATTAAATATCATGAGCTAAAATGAAATGTCCCTCTCGCCCCAATAAAGTTTGTTACAAACAGTGTAGCAGACGTTTGTAACTGAAATTTTACAGTCAGTGTGTGAGTCAGACTCAGCAGTGGTGGTGGTATACCAAACTCACACCAGCTGTGATTCTGGTACACTGCATTTATTTTCAAAACAAGGGCTGAAGACAGTATTCCAATTGATGTATTTTCAATGAAATAAACAAAACACAGCACAGAGACATAGAACACTGACAAGTTAACCCTGAAATCCAGCCTGCTGATACACTTTGACTAGAGAAAAAAAAAGCTTCATCCAAAATTGAAGCCAGGCAGTTAACTACAAAAACGAGCTACAGTTGCCTATCTACGATCCCTTTATGGTTCCGGTATCAAATCAGCTTCATTTAATCAATAAAAAGTTCATCTATTTATCTTAAAGAGCTATGAACCAAGTTCTGAATGCTAAGCTGAACTCCTCCCATTTTTCACCAAAAATTGAGATATTACAGATAATGCAAATAGATTTTATAGCTCACTGTACCTAAAAATAATGAAGTTTTGAACCCAAAAGCCTCTCTAATATTAACTTGAAGATTCCACTCTACACCACTGAAATCAACGGGATTTTTGCCAATGATTTCATATGGATGAAGACAACCAGCCTGTGCACTGATAGCCAAATCAATAACGACAACATCTGTGCAAGCTTAAAAGATTATTTGAAGTACAGTATATTAATCAAGTATGAGAATCAAACATGAAAATTTTTCCCCATCTATATTTTTCATAAACTTTCCTCAATATTGGATTAAAGTTGCAGAATTAAGCCCAAAATGCTACGTTTCACTTGCACACTACATCACATACCTGTATTTTGTCACTATCTGCAAAATAGATCCTGTAATACCATTCTTCAGCCTTGATGAAATTTGTAAGAGCTTCTTTCTCACCTTTAATACCACATGCACAGCTATGAAATTACTACATAAATGAAGAGGGCCTGGAGATCAACTGTATTTCATGTCTGAGATGACAAACAAGTCTTTCATATGACAAGCAATGTATTTGGTTGAATATATGATATGGCATTTGATCAGAAACATTAACTATCCTGCTGATTTCAGCATTGAGCAGAAAAACTTCTGCATGTGGTAAGTGTAATGAGATTTTTCTATTTGTACTGTACATTTAAGCTGCACATTACCGATGCTTCCTTTACAACCTCAGCCTTTCTATGATTTTAGGCTGCTTGAAAGTTTTCTACAAAATGGCATGTGCAACTTCTTAATTGAGGACTGACGACGTCAGATAAAACCTCTAGAAAAAAGAGCTTCTATCTCTATTGGAAGATTTAGTATAGAAGTGATACACTGTTACGGTACCTAGCTGCAAGAAAAATCAGACCATGAATAATTAAAGTCACTCAACAACAGGCTACAGTGCTACCGACTACTTCGCTGTGACCTAGAAAATAGAGGCTTGCTTTCCCATAGATTTCCATCAGTGCTGTAAAGTGAAGCACAGCAGCCCCATAAAAACCGATTTAATGAAACTAAAAATTACAAAATTCAAGCTAAATTATTTTCCTGCTAACAGTGAAATGCTGAGAACCAGAACTGAAGCATGCAGAAGAAAACAGAAGGGAAGCAGGGTTGGAAACAGGGAGTGTGTCAGGAATCCAACAGAGGACAGGAAGCGAGCTCATTCCACCTGGCAGTGTCTTGAAAGGGCAATCAGAACAAGGGAAAAAGGAAAAAAAAAAAATATTGACCCTTAAAGCTCTAACGCCTACATGTACTCACCAAGTGGAGGAAAGCCCCGAGCAGGGCTTGTATCTCGACTGCTCTCACGGCTGGTATCACGGCTGCACCCCTGACTCATGCTGGGTCGGGGGATACGACTGCTCCGTGCTAGCATGCAGCATGGAGAGTTTCAGAGAAGGTGAACAAGTTTAATGAGGACAGAAAGCTCAAAGTCAAGTCACATTTCTGTTAGTTACGGTCATTATTACATTAGTAATTATAATTTGCAGCAGCCTGCTCAGGCTCTTTACAAACCGACTACCTTGCACGCTGAGCTCTGTTTGCGATGTGAAATTTCAGCAGCATTAAATGTCTGGTTGACAGTCTGCTTTTTTCTTAAGCAATTCAAGTTTTGTTATTCAAGTAGAGCAGGAATCTTCAATCATTTAGGGGAGCTCTACTGTTACAAAACATGCAAAACAGATGAGGCTAAAAAGAAATCCTTCTGGAATATTTTTTCCTTAATTATAAGATAAACACTCTTCTGGAAGAAAACAGCAGAGTTTTAACCAGGTCAAAATTTTTTAAAGTAGTCACAATACCAATATGCTCTTTTTACATAGATTTGTCTTTCACAAGGATAGTTTTGCCATGAACAAATATCCTAAGGAAAAAAGGTGTATTGTACACACTCAGAGATATTTTTCTCCAATGAATGACACAGGCATTTAGAACCTGAATACCTGAAAAATGGGTTAAAAAGTGGTTTGAGTTTTAAGACAGCAGCAGCTTCAGATCTTTAACAGAAGCTATCTAACTTCTGCTCCTCAAACATTTCTAAAACCTTATCTTTATGGTTCTATATGCACATGGATTAAGACATATGTGCACTTAAGGGGAGCTTTAAACTACATTCATTACTTTGACAAACTCCTACATCCAAAAGACTCTTATCTTTGGTCTGGCAGCTATCAAGTGTTCAATTTCCCACAGCCTAATAAGGCTCCTGCCTGTCATCTGCATCATGGGAACTCATCACATGCACACTCTTCACTTGGCCAAATGCAAAGTAGAAGATACAAGATTAGGCTGCCTTCGTAGTAAAAAGCAATCCCACTGACTTTAGCTGAAGTTTTGTCCATGTAGGAAAAACAGACCTAGGCCCTTAGAAGGTTGCTTAACATCAAAGATTTTAATTTTATGATTTTATAAAATGAGCACTTTAGGTATTTAAAACTGGATTGTTCCTCTGCAAATTCTGTTCATTTTGTATGAAAGATATTTGCAGAAAATTATTAAATAAGCTTTATGCCTGGTAGAGAAGACAATGCTTTCTTAGGTAAAAGAATAGCAGTTAATTGTCATGAGTTTACCTTGAAGAATTTAATGGCTAAAGAGGGCTTTCCTTTGCTATTTTGAAAAGGCAGTAGCATATTTTAAGTCTTCAGGAAAAACCTTTAAGGAATTTTCTCACACACAGAGTAAAATCTACTCTACCACCTTTGATGACAATGGAGCAGAGGCAACATACATATAACACGAACCTGCTTTATACGAATACTTTAAAAGTATCCTCGTATTTATAAAAAGTGTCATTCGCATGCTTCAGAATATATATATATTCTTATAAAGCTCTATTAGCTTGCATACAGAACTTAAATGCCTAGATTCAAGCTATAAAGTTTTCCTACAGTGCTTTTGCGGGCTCATATATACTGGATCTGCAAGTATCCTTTCAAGCAAAACAGTACAGAACAAAATAGAAACCTTCATATTTAGGCTTTAAAATTCAAATACGGACTACTGCCAGATTCCTGGTTTGTCAAATCCTTCCCAGTTTTGCAAAACCTAGCTCACATCTCTCAGATGAATTAATGGTTCTGATGGTTGAACTTTGATGTCAGACAATACAAGATGAGCTGTTGACCAAGTTGATTAGATCACCATAATGTCTGAGACTTCTGAGTGAGTTAGATGGTCTTATAATAAATAGGACAGACTAAATCATATGAACTAGATGAGATTAGCACCCATGAGTACAATAATCCCACCTCAGATGTATAAGAAAGCTGACAGGTGAACTACAGGTGAAAGTAACACTCTGAAGTCTTCCACACAAATACTTGCTTGAAACTGAGGACTCTCTAGAAGCAAACTTCTCATTCTTGGGTCTCATGCTTATATGTAAAAATAATGGCAGCCTTCGCATCAGGTTTGCACAAGCAGTCACTTCTCTTAAGTAGAGAAGATCTGTCAATCTTTTCTGTAATATAACCCTAGTAAAACCAGCAAAGGCTCTTTAGAGAGGGAGAGATGTGAATGACTAAAAAAAATTAATGGATGCACACATTACATTCTCCTTCCATAACAGCTAACAGCAGCAGCATGAAGTATGATGAAAATGCACTTCAGCTGCATGAGAACAGACCAGTAGGACAACGCCGTAAATGAAGCACAACATTGGCTGCACAGAGCACCCAAAACCAAACACCGGGTACTTCATGAGTAATGGTCAAACAAAAGATTTGCGTATTACTGGATACAAACACAGAAGCAAGGAAAAAAAAGAATGGATTGAAAAGAACTGAATTATGAGCCTGTTGTAGACTCCCAGGCACCTGCCCTGTATTTTTACTGCGGTGTTGCATAGGGAAGATTGGATATCAGCTGTTTGGGAGTATTTTCTTTGGGCACTGCCGGCAATAAGGGCTAGCAGTGTTGTCATTTAGGTGAGTCTCTCACACTATCACAGCCTGTCTTTGCAGTGCAGGCAGCAAAGGCGGTGAAGACAGACATAAGTCTCAATTTCAGAATTCCCAACCCCCAAAAGTTGGACAGAAATTAAGTAAAAGAGTAGCAACATTAATTAAAAGGAATAGGCAGAATGAAAGCAGACAGTGTGCCCACAGCTAGCTCTGGACTGAGAGCCTAGGACACGACAAGGGTGGGTTGTTTTCAGTGAAGTCCCAACTTTCTAGATGTGTCCTACCAATTTCATCTGGAAAGGCAGAGCAGTTGGATACGGTTCACATCATTATTAGAACACACTATTAGGCTGTCTTACACTATTGGAACCCAACAGATGCAAATACCACCAGCAGAACTTGATAGTGCCCCTTGGTACCACCTGGAAGAGGTACCAAGGCCACCAGGTGCCACCTGGAAGAGATACCAAGGCCACCAGGTGCCACCTGGAAGAGATACCAAGGCCACCAGGTGCCACCTGGAAGAAACCTGTATTTCATTAGAGTATGATTTTTAATGATTCTAAAGTGGAGACTACGTATCAGACGACACTTCCTTTACATCAATACACGCATTTTAAAGAGCCTGTAAATGCTGCCAAAACAGCCAAAAGGAGAGCTCTGCAGTCAGATACTACCAGTAGAGACAAGTCAAGAACTGCCTTCAGCTTTCCAATAAACACACATAGCATAACCCCAACAGAAAAAGTGCTGCTGTGTGAAACTGATAACCAGCTGTGCCTGCCCCACTCTTTGGAAAATGACAATCTCTAATCTCTCACTCCTTTCAGATCCAACTGTGCCACACAATCTGCTGAGCACCCACCAGAATAAGCTTCAAGCAGATAAACTTTCAATCTATGGGAAATGGACATCACCTTTTTTGATGAGATCTCCTTCAAGGAGCCCACAGAAAAGCTCAAGATTAAGTGGACTATACTCTTCCTTCCCCAACAGGGTATCACCACTAGTAAATCTCCACTGAGAAGGCAGCAAAGGCAAGCTTAAAGCTGAAAATCAACACAGAGCAGGGCCATATAGGTGACCATCCAGGACCACAGCATGTCAGGTGTGCCTCGTTGTACTGCCTCTTGGAAAACAACGTACTTCAAGGTTTCCAGGATACAGAAGGATATCTGTGGTCACCATGGAAATCCAAGCTAATGCATGCAGAGGCGCTATTAGCTTGCCACTACCCCAGAAGGGCCTGAAAGAGTCCCGCGGATGGTTGCTGTATAAAGCCCAACTGCACTCAGGGACCCACGCTCTGTGTGCTTACTCTTGCGCACACAGCATTGGTCTGGCTGCAACTCCATCACCCCTGCAAAAACCACACAAGTCAGCAGATGAGTTATGAACAGGATCCAGCAACTACCCATTTTTAACAGCCCGATCTGCATGATGGTTTAACGCCCACTGCACTACAACGTGACCACAGACTTAAGGGATGTTTTAGCCCATGGGATAAGCACATGTGTATCAAATACATAAATAATCCCACAAAGCCTAAAGTACTGCATGTACATTTGACATTGTATGTGTGCTCAAGCACCTTCTTGAATCAGACTCTGAAAAAAGTCTGTTGACATATTTAGGGCCAAGGTGAGTGGGAGTCTATTTAATGAAATGAATAAATTAAAAAAAAAATGTCAAGGAAAGATAGGGACTGAAGCAACACAATAAGAAAGCATAAAATACTGTTAGCTACTATGTTATAAAGAAATAAATACAGTGGAGTAATGGTATAAAGGTGACAGCTCAAAAGCTATCTCCACCCAAGCCAATATTAACATTTTCAAGATCCAGCAAAGACACAATTTCTGCAACTGAATGCTAAAGGCAGCACAAATGTCAGACTTTCCTGCTCCCATGACAGCCCAAATGAAGAGGCTTTGGCCATCAACCCAGGACATACACAGGGGTGGAAACCACACATCCAATGGGTCTGTCAGAGCTCTCTCCCACTCCCAAAGAACAAGCACTGACTGCGTTCACAGGGAGCACATCAGAGCAACAAGGCAACAAATCACACTTTCAAAAGATTTCAAGGCTCCCATAATATACCTGAAAGCAGGCAACCCAAGAGTGAGGATTTTACACACAGCAATTTCCCTTCAGATGCTCAAGACTGTTTCGAATCAGACCCCATAATGTGATGATCAGCTTAAGCATGTGACAGTGCTATCCATCATTCATTGTTTCCTCCTAAAAAAACATGTTCTTCGGCAGAGTGATAGGAGAATATTTGAGAGACACTTTACATTTTAAAGGCAATGAACAGAAAAGCACAATGTATTCATACAGAGGCCATAAAATAGATCAGACATGAGAAGAACACTGTATTTGGAAAAATAATCACAATAAACATGCAATATTTTTATGAACCATAACAGCATATGCACTCAGGTGCTTTAAATTCATTTAAATATACTTGAAAATTACTGAGATACTTCTCTATTAACAACATACCCTAAATGGAAAGGTAGCTTAAATTTAAAGTACAATTGCTAAGGCAATAGTTAAAAATTTAATTGACAACAGCAAGGATATAATTTCAATCAATTTCAACCTGCTAGTAAATTCTTTGGAGATACAAAATAATTTAGTAGCAATATTATTTAAAGTGTTCTTCCTCTACATAAGCTTCAAACTTCTGAAAACATTTCATTTAAAAAACAAAACAATATTTACTACTTCAGACAGCACACTGAATACCTTTTCACCTCAATTCAGATACACAAAAGTTGATATATAATGCTGCTTACTCACCTGACTTAAAAAAATTAGTCTGCTGATAAATTTGAAAATAAAAACTATTATACAGTATTTACATAACAAGAATATTGGAAGCAGAATAATTAAAGCGCAAGTGTAAAATGCCATCTAAGAAAGTGGCTCCAAGATATTGAGGATGAGAAGCGTAAACCATTTAAGCTGCAAAACTTCTAAAATAATCCAAGAAGGTGCTCTTTGCCCTCGATTCCAACTGACTGTAAGGACTGCTCAACTCACTTCAGGACTAAGCCGTTGTTGCCAAATGAGGTATTTTTGCTGTGATGGTTATTCAGGACAACTGTTTTTGCTGCCTGACCTAATAACATCGCTCATGTTGAGTTTCAAACAGAAGGTATCTCATGACATCTTTAGGCCTACTTTAAAACTATAGCTCAACCTGGAAAATTAAAATTACTCTCCTACAAACCATAATCACGTTAACTTGCCAGCAGGAAAACTCAGAAGAATAACAGTAACATGTAAACAGTTTCCTAGTCAACAGGGAAGTCTCTCCTTCGAGCACATTGGTCAGCATGTCACTGCAGTGACTATTCTTACCTAGTCCTATTCTGTTGGGACTTGTCTCTCGACTGCATCCCTGGCTCCGAGGGATCTTGCTGCGCTTCTCTGAAGATGATGGCACCGGCTGGACTCTGGACGTTCCACCACTCAGGCCGCCATAGGCGCTTCCTAACAGCTTACCCGGAGAACTAGACCGACTACCAGCTAGAAGAGAACCACAAATAAGGAAAAAAAAGTTAAAAAAAACCCAAGATTTTAAATACACTGACAACAAAGCTGGAACAAAATTAGCTCTAAGAATTTAATCCAAATCACTCGAAAACTAATGGGAATGTTCCCTATGGGCTTTTGAGGAAGACTGAGGAAAACCCACAGACAATAAATACTGGTATCAGCAACCTCATATGAACCACGCTGCCCAGCTGGGATCAAGACCAAAGCAGACACAGCAGGGTACGAATACCCCAGCTGACTTTACACGAGCTTGTGGAGGTGCCAGGAGCAGCCTTGCTGCAGCAGCATGGAATTCACAGGCTGCTTCACCTCCTCGCAAAGCAACACAAATTTGCCTGTGTAGAGCGCTGTGCTTCAGCAAGCCAGCTTCTGGCACAGGTAACCTGCCCCAAGGTAGCTTGGGCATCTTCATGCTATGCTGCAGTGGTGGCATTACTCTCCTGCAACAATTCAGTGAAGGAGAATTAAAAAAAATACCATCTCAACAGCAGCAGATCAGCACAATAAAGGGTAAGCCAAGTGAGCCTGTCACATTTGCAGACACAGCTTACTTGGTTCTGACTGGTTAAAGCTAAACTATTTAGTTATTTTTCAGGTGGAGAAAATTTTTAGAAAGTTAAGTAGTTGGCCTGTTTTATTCTCCCTTGTCTGTTTGAATAGTCCATGGCAAGTTTACATTTCTTCTAAGCCATGTTGTCTGCAAGACAGTCTACTAACCAAGATTTATTGACATATTTACATTCCAGTTGCAGTAGATATTTCTGTCTGGAATAGTCTTGCTAACTCAATGGGCTGAATAATACTTTTTTTTCTTTTTATATTGTGGATCTTCATTTGCCAAGTTGTTTGAAAATTAAGTAATGCTAGCTTCAAGGTAACTGTGAGAGTAATAGATTCAAGACTTTTTTGCTTTTTCAGGTATTTCACTAAAAATTTGCTGCTGATATTACCATTCTTGACATTCTATTTGTTTGCTAAAACAGCCAGGAAAACTATATTTGAAAAGGTTACAAGAACATACTCAGACAAGTTCACATTCTGAACCAATGTTGGTTTCTTTCTGGAAAGTACCTACATATCTCACAAAAATTGCAGTTCCAGATACTGTTATGAGTATGCAAGAGTTAAAGACTGTTCTTTCATTTTAGTTTAAGAAGATATGCAATTCTATTAATCTGATGGACAATCCCATAACACATGTATTATTTTAACTTACTTGCCCCCCGCAGTTTCTTGACCAAAATGATTCTGAAGCAATCAAATTGCATACTCCAATACTGTATGTGGTGCTGGCTCCCCTCCACCCCAAAAAGTGAGAATACTTGTGACAGATGCCAGTCTCACACATAGCATTCACACCCTGAAAGCCAATCCTCCTCTCAGTTGCACTGCTGTAATCTCACTGATGTCAGCGGGGTTGCACTGAAGTAACTGGAAGAATTTAGCACCTGAGGTTTAAGCTGGAGCAATGAGCCAGCATCAATATACAGAACATACGCTTACCATGTTTGATTACTATAAGAAAGCAAAATCACTTGCCATACACATTTGGATTTAAGACTTTAAGGAAATGCTTTTTAAGTCTAATAGTTAGGAGAGTGTAAGGGAAGCTAAAAGCTTAGCAGTTAAATGTGAAGGAAATAACATAAGAAAGCAAGAAAGGGAAAACGTTTCTTACCACCAGCAGGATTAGCTGATCTGGATCCTTGATTATGAGGGCAGACCAAAGGACAGGCAAAAAGTGGATTAAAAGATAGCAAGACAATACAGCGTTCAGCATGCAGTTTATGCTATACATAATACAGACAGATTTATTCACAAACAAGTCACTCAAAGCCTCTGCGGAATGCAGTGAGTTAACGTGCAGATGCAACTAATTTTCCCCAGGTTGATCAGCTGCTTAGCTAAATGTCAACCAACACTCTGAGACCCAAGTTCTGCTCTAAATTACACCCCAGCCCAGTCTGCAAAATTGCAACAGGGTTATCTACTGTGTGGGCATGGAGAATTTGGTCCTGTGACCATATTATATTTGAATTCATAAGGTTTCTCATGCAATGTTCAGCTTAAGGATAAAGATTACATCTGGCTTGGCTAGGCTGGAATCAGGATTCAGCAAACTAGACCAAGGGAGCAGGTTCAGATGTGACCATCCTAAAGCTTCGTAGCACATTTTATAAGTAATTACACCCATAATCTTTGAAACCTCTGGATATTCAGATATTCTTTAAATACCTTTGAGACTCATCTCATCTGGTCTGGTCATTTTTCACCAAAATAAGTTTAGGAAAAAAGGTCATTTCTGGCTTGGGATCAGTTTTAGCTTCAAAACTGAAGAAATATATTTAGATCAGCATACCAAAGCCTAAATTCCTTCCTGACCACAATGCAAAGATTTCCATTTGGCTCCACCCTGAATATAATGGTTCTCTCTTCAGCTCTCCCAGCCTAACACAACGCTATAAACCACTTCCCCATCCTTCGAGCATGACAAAGCAAAGCAATGAATGAAGAAGGGCTTTTAAATAGGGGTACAAAGCAAGCAAGTCCTCAGAAGAAACACGTCTTTCAACAAATCCCATATCCTCTTACCTACAAGCTTGAAGATCCTTAAAACATGAGTGGCTTTCTCCCTCCCCAACAATTCCTTGTAAAGTTTGAGTGACAAAATTCTCCTTAGATACACATGACAAATACACAGCAGCGCTGCATGCATGGCCCGTAGGGGAAAAATATGCCTTGCCAGAGAGTGCAGATGTGTCATGTGAATCAGAGCAGAACCACTTCCCCCGTATCTACACAAAATAAGTAATGTCCTATTTTAAATTGATGCCAAATCCCATTAACTTTAGACAGGTCATGTGTTACACGTACAGAAATGCAGCCACGTAAGCAGAAGCTTGGCAGGGCAAGAACCCAGGACAGCAGTCAGCCACAGACAGAGACTGTGTCTCAGTGGGACCCAGTGCAAGTTATTTAGTCCTACACATCACAGAAACACGAAATTCTGCTGCACAACTGGTAAAAAAAAAAAGGCAGCAACCAAGCATTCGGATTTGGGACCTTATTTGTCAGCAAGAACACACACTGGCTGAGCGGGGATTCATTTTGTTACATGTCCGAACATTATTAGAAGTGAGCCCAATCCCCCGCTGATGCTACTACAATTCAGGAGAAACACATTAATAACTATTTGTTCTGCTCCCCCAGAAATAAAACACTTCTTACGCTGGGACTGGGAAACTACTTTAGCCCGGCTGCGGCCTCGGGTGTCGGCAGGCGTTGAGGTGACGCTTGTGGCACTGCCAGAGCTCTGTCTCCTTGTACGAATCCGACCTGGAGGAATGCAAAGACAATCAGACTGTCAATAGGTCCCTTCCAAAGGCAGCAGCAGCGTCTAACATGCTCTTCTATGCTTGCAGGATTGCTATATACACAATTAACCAGGGTACAAAAGAAAAATTTTACAGGGAGAGGCAACATCTTTCATTAGACTGGCTGAGACTCAGGGCAGGGAGTGGAAACAGTCACAGTCCACAAGTCCAAAAACTTCTTTGCTTTCTGTAACGCTATCAGCCGGTTTAATTAAAAAATATTACCTCTCTATAGCCTTTGCTTCTGTTCTACAGTAGCTTCTTTACAAAGGACCGACAACAAAAAAATCAGTCTCCTAAATGCTGCTTCCTATATCAAATTATTACTTTCTGAGAAGGCAATCACTCTTTCGGAGACAGGTGTGACAGATGCCCCCACAAATTCCATCACTGGCATTTCCAATTAGCAGTTCAGTGCTTTATATCCTGCTCTACATGCACAGGCTGGCACGCACTCCTGCGAGAGTCTGTCAACGCAGCCTGGCTACACTTTTATTTCAGACTCATTGAGTTTTCCATGCTGTTTACAGGTCCCTCATATTTATCCCAAGATCAGTGTAACTTTACTTGTAATGGAGAGTCCTGTTTAACACAATCAACATTGTGGAAAAATTATTCTATGTGTCTGTTCTTTATTTAAGCAGAGAATGGATATAAAGTCTCAGAGTGTTCTTGGTCCTTTTTCTGTCCTTTCCTCATGAAAAAGCCACAGAAACTTGAGCTAGAAAAGCTTACAGGGTCATCAGTTCACCCCCTTCCTGGGGCAGGGCTGTTTCCTACAGAATGTTCTTTCCAGTGCTAAGCTTCAATTATCTGTCTCTAGTTAATGGGAAAGAAATGATAATTAAGAGTAACACAAAGAAAGCCTCCATTAGCACTTTTCAACAACTCAGTTCTCAGCCAAATCTGAAGCTGTTTCTCAGGACTACTGCCAGTGTTATCCTGCATTCACAGGATGTCTTCAGGTTTCAGGCAAATAAGAGGAAAAAAACTACAACAGGTAAGAGAAGAGTCTAGAGAACTGCACCCACCAGTTATGGATATTAATCTCCTGCCCTTTGTCTTCACCATAAGCATACAGAGAAATATGAACACTTCCCACCCCAAAAAAAAGTCACTTCACATAAGATACACATGCAGGACAAGACAATGGCAAGCAGCCCAGGCTGAACGGATTGAGAGCTCTGCTCTTCTCTGAGCTCTCAAAATATTCATAACATGGTCTGCAGGTTTCTGATAGACACAAAGTGACAAGGAGCTGTTGAACTTGGAGAAGAAAGCCTAGACTTGTTTGCAGGGGAAAAAGCCTAGGAGACAGCTGTACTTCAGACCTCTCTGCCAGCACCTACTTTTGAAATAGCTTAGTAGGCAAGATACAGAGATCTACATTCAAACAACTGACTGTAGACAAGACACAAAAGAAATCATTAGTATAAAACCAGGAAAATATAAACAAACCACTTTTTAACTACTGGCTCAACTAAACAAGCTCTGAGCACGCCCATGCGGGTCCAGTCTTGAAACTGGCTTCTAAAGTCTTCTTACCACCAGCAAGGCTGCAGATGTTCTCCACTCTAGGACATTACAAGTGGTCAGCCTGATACACCACCAGGGACAGCTCTACGGCTCTTTGCTGCCCCATTCCCATCCCTCGCAAGTTTGGCACGTGTGCAGCTACACACAGATGAGCAGAGCCACTGTGCAACTTGCCACAAGGTGCACACCCCAAACCCCACTGCAGGCTTCAAAGCAGGCATGCGTGGGGAAGGAGGCAGAAGGACCTCACGCTCTTGTCAGAAGCCTCAAGGCTTCCTTTCATTTCTCAGATCAGGACGGCATCACTGGTGGCAGCAGGAGTACAAAACAGTAAGACAAGAAGTTAAACCTGATCAGTCTTAGGAACCAGTAATGGAATTAACTTCTACTCTTCCAGAATACCAACAGGAAGCCTTGGCATTGCAGTAAGTCCCAGGGGGTAACTCAAGCTGAAATTCAACATTATACACCGTAATGACAGTATTGGAAAACATGTTTAGTAATGTGTACGGGTCAAGAATGAGTGAGAAGGGACTGATGTCTTCTCTTATGCAGAGGCCACTCTTAAGATCCTCAAAATTTTCTGTTCTTTCTGCATCCACAAAATCTTTTTTTCTTTCTTTCTTTATCAGCAGGTGACTAAGAACAAGTAGAAAACTGGGACAATATGTAATAAGTGACTCTCCCACCTTAGGAAATACAAAGCCTAAAGTAACACATGAAGACAAACCAACGTACGCTTCTGACACCAATTTTGGGAGCTTTACGGAAGAAAAATGAACCAAAGGGTCAAACTTAATTAATGCATGATTATCAGCAGGATTAGAAATAGAGAGGTCAGTCCTATTTTGAAAGCCCTGAGAGTCAGGGGACAGACTCCTACCGAGTTCAGCAGTTTCTGTGTGAATGAGTGAATGCCCAAGAACAAAATTCTGCTTCCTTTTGGACTGGTAGATTTGCACACTGATTTTGACCTGATCAGAGAGAACAATGTGGGATGAAGAACTGCTCTTGCAACAGGAGGAACAGTCCCTGCACTGATACTAGTTTTCTCACCCTTCTAAAAAGGCTGACAAGCATTTGAGCTAACGCTGCACTGGACTTCTATTGTGCAAATGATAACAGATATAGCAGAAATTAGAAGTTCGTGACACAAAAATTATATAATGGTACGAATATTGCGATAGCACAGTAACAGCTTACCCTAGGGGTACTTCGTTTTTTAATGCCCATGGGATAAAGTAAAACATGATGGGGAAAAAATGCCTCTCAAATTCAAGGTCAAATTCTTCACACAGTTACAGGGGAAAAGTGCCATCTGGTATCAGTATATTCCATGAAGCACAAATTGAAAATGTACTTTCCAAAGTTTTATGAACTTTAAAACCTATGTATTTGTTTTTTCCTACATTAATCTTACTTGCAGCATACAAATAGTTCAAAATATCTGACTCAAAGCTACTCTTCAAAAAAAAAAAGTTAAGATTCTCAGTTTTTCCTATCCAAATACAATTTTTAGCTGTAAAACACAAAATTATCAACTGGAACTCAAAATTGATTTAGGCAAATCTGTACGAGAAAGAAAACTGGGAGAGGGATCCGAGATGTTTCCTGTGTTAACTGATCTTCACACACATGCACAACTTTTGAATTAGTCTTATAATGTCCAAAACTTATTTGCTTTATAGCAATGTAAGATGAATCATTATTTGTCTGGCTTGAAAATCTCAAGGTATTATAATATATATTATAATACCAAGTACAGCATGTATACATAGAAGTTTATCTATACAATACAAACATCTCTATTACGTTCCTTTAAGGATTTCACCTGCAAACAAGCGTCTGCACTTTCATCCAAGAGTTATTTGCACATAGGACTATGTGTGGCTTTATGCCTATGATTCTACCCCAGAAAGAAAAACTAATTTCAAGCAAGACTGTAAATAACATATCAAATAAGTTATTCAGACTTTTTGTTGTTGTCAAACTCAAGCAAACACCTCCCCTCCCAAAACTTCTTTGCTTTCAAGTGGTTTTGTTTCCATATCTAGCTCAAGCTGCAGATGTAGCAATTCATTTTTCATAAGCATTATTTGTCTGCTCCTGTTAAAAGAATGACTGCATCCTGACAACAGCAGCACAGCAAAGGAACAGATAAAGACTGCCCCAACTAGTTTCCAAAAACCATAAAAGTATTTCCGTAAGAAATCCCTTGATCTGAATTTGACATGTGATATTGCTGTTGGTACAGAAAGTATTTTGAAAGACTCCATATAAAGGCTTTGTGTAAAGAAACCATTGGGGGAGGGTTAGGGGGATTTTGGTTTTATTTTTTAAAGTTACTCTCAGTTTTTACAACAATCAATGGATCAGAATCAACCTTGAAATGTCTAACATATGTCTAAACGTAGGGAAGTTGTTTTGGTTTGGTTTTTTTTGGTTTGTTTGTTTTGTTTTTAAAAAAGAACAAGAAAGGGAAGATTCTATGATGAAGTTTTTGTGTTACAAGAGGCTTCATCCAGCCTTGTTCTGAGCCCCTCTGGGAGGATACTGCAGTGTCTCCATCCCCAGTGATCACAACAGACATAGGCTTTGTGAGACCCAGCCTGCATATTATACTGACGAAAATGGCTTTCAAATAGTCTAGAAATGGTCTATAACATCTCCACAAATGAGTTTAATCAGTTCCATGCTGTGAATAATGATACCTACATCCACACAAGTTATATATGGAAGCACTGGGATGGTAATGGTCTCTCCATGGATCAGGTTAATGCATTTAGGTTACTCAGCACTGGGTTTTCCCCTGCTTGGAGAAAATCATTCCTGCAAGAGCCTTTAGGACCCCCCTAGCTGTGTCACTGATAAATGACATGTGGACATCTATGAGACATGCACACATCAATTAAAAACATGCTATACATATAAATCTGTAAACAACTTTTTACAGCCAGCATGGTATAGTTTCCATGCACATTTAGCACATGCCCAACATAAGACCTGATTCTGCACCATAATTTCCCCCAAGAATCACTCAACCCTTACTATCACTCAACCCTTACTGGAAACCATCAGAATCTGGTGCCTCCAGGTTTTGCACAAAACTCCCTCCAAAGCAGGGGGCTAAGGGATCAACAGGGGCACCACTTTGCCCTACACCAACAAGCACAGGCAAATCAAGTCAGCACTTGAAAAAGGGTGGACCAAGAGAACAAAAAGAAACCTACTATCTGAGCATTTCCATTTAAGATACCATGTTCAGTCAAACTTTTGAATCATTCCTTGTCCTTGAGGTCAAGAAAGACCTTTAAGGCAGAGAAGAAAACAGCAATGGTGATTTCATAAACATTGTGTTACTCCCAAAACCTTTGGTAAGGCTCGAGTTGTCCAATTGAACTTAGGCTCAAAAAGAGTAGTCTGCTCTCTGAAAACTACAATAAATCAGATTTTCCTTTCTGGTGAATAATAAAACCTATTAAATATTGTGCCACGGACTCTGGGAACTGCTGATTTTGTTTTAAACTTGCCAGTTTGGGGACAGACCAGCATTTAGGCTTCCCCCTTCTGGGAAAGGCTTGTCTGAAGGGCTTGTCTTTATGCTCACTTTGAAAAAAGGCAGCCAGGTAACAGAAATGCTCTGAATCATTATTCTATTAACTGAAAGTCAGCATGATGCACTTTTTTTAAATGCTCCTTGAAAAGCCATTTCATGATACAACAAGCAGAAAATTTTCTGTGGTCTCCTTGTAATCAGGTGTAACAAACATGGCTTTAGGGCACACAACTGCTACTTGCACAGCACTAGCTGTGAAGTCCTGATCAAGACTATAAAGGTTTAGACCTTACAAGCTTTCTACCTGCAAAGCTTTTAATGAAGTTCAAGAGATACCCATACATGAAGGGTCTGGGCAATCAAGACATAACTGTGCACTGCACGAAGAGACAGCCTCACAGCACAAAGACAGTAGAAGACCTGCACAGGTTTAAGTGGTATATAGACTCACTGCCATCGGGAAGTGTATTTCAACACCATTTGTCAATTGGGATGACACTACTTAAAACTGAAGGACTGATACTCAGCTCTTAGCTTGTATTCTTGCCATTGGCATAACCCACTCTATCTTGCTCCTGTTTTGAGATGTCTGGCTCAAAAACAAAACACTGAGGAGGGCAAAGCAGATGGGAACTGCCAAGTTCACACAAAGCTGGCTCCTGGCTGAGGGGAAGGTGCAGAACTTTTACACTATAGCTACAGAAAGCCATGATGGGAACCAGACTGCAGATTTAACACCAAGCTGAACCACACAAAAAAGCACAGGGATTTGATCTTAAATTACTGATACTTATTGGTGACCTGCAAAAAAAAAAACCCAAAAAACAGGGGCACAGGCACGGATGGAATTTCTGCTTTATGTTCAAAGAGCATCTCTTGCACACAAGTATTTCCAGAGCAAGGGGATGTTTTTCTCTTTTTTTTACATTAATTTTTACATTTATGTCAAGAACATGAAGTTTTGCCTTCCCTGTAGCTCCTGGCAAACTCTGTGAGATCAGAGAGTTGGCAGAAGACGTTTTTCAGCTCTCATCTGTAGGACATACCAAATCCTGAACAAAGGCTGGTTTTCCCTTAACTGTCTCAACAAAGGAAAATAAAGATGAAGAGTTTCAAACAGTGATTAAACTCATCCTTCAAGTGCTCTGGCTGTAGTGTGCCATGCTGTTATAATCCTCCCTGATCATCACTCTCCCCCAAAAAAGAGACTCCTATAGCAAAAGGGAGAGATGAGATCTGGTATTTAACATAAGGGGGATGGTGAATTCAATTTCAAAAAGTTCATTTCTCAGTCTTTCCCCCCAAGTGACTTGCTGGTTTCTATTACAGATTTTTACCAAATCCAATCTGCTTCCAATGTAGCTGGATTGAAAAAAAAAAACCCCAAACATAATCAAACAAAAAGACCCCACCCTTTTGCATTATGACAATAAAGCATTTAATAAACTAAAAATAAAAGTATTCCTGAGGACAGCTGTTGAAACAGGCCTCCACGAATATCATTACAACCTAGGAGAGGTTTGAGACCTGCATATGTTTGAGAACTGGGGGGAAAGGAAGAAGATAAAAAGAAGGGTCAGCAATGAATTAAAGAAGCTCAGGATTACAACAATCTGAACTTTCATCTAATTTATCATTGATTTAGAAATACAGGTGTTTAGGCCAACTTCATATTCCTTATCACTGACAGATCAAAACACAAACACTTGCCCATGATGCAGAGCCAGTTCATGCCTCAACACTAAGATGCCAGTTCCAAAAACAGTCAAGACCTTTCCCTCTAAATAATAAACCAATGCATCAATAATAGTAAGGAAAAAACACGTCACAACTGTACAGTGGCACTTCTGAGAACACCACATCCAGATACAAGCAGCCATCAAGGATACGAGCACAGTCCCACAAGACAGTAATAGATCCCTTGAAAAGAGACTTGCATCACGAAAAAAATGGGTTTGTTTGTTTGGGGGTGTGGTGTCTTCATTATGTGTAGAAGGCATTCTTGTTTTCAGCTCCTGTCTACCTCAGAAAAAGTGATTTCCCAGTGATCTCTTTTGCTTGAGAGAAATAAAGAACAAGCTTTGGCAACGAGCCAGAGAACCAGACTGGGAAGCCTCCCAAACTAGCAGGCTCAGTGTTCTTGAAAAAAAGCCTTTCCTCCAACTGTCTTAGATGTAAGCCACTTCGCCCAGACAGTTACCAACAAAAAGAGAGAGATCAGGTTTAAAGAAGTTGACTAAATATTCCTTCCCTAGAGATCATTGTTTACTGTCCTCATTTTTCTGCCATGTGATCATCTCATTCAATTCTCTTGCTGCCCAGTCTCTTCCCGAAAGCATTTGGCAGTTGCGACCTGAGGTTTGGATGGAAAAACACAGCAAACCTTTACACATCGTGGAGCAATCTGTGCACAGGTCACCTTCAACCAAAAGCAGTGCTTTAAATACAGAGACCCACATGACTTCTGATCACAAAGTTGCAAGTCATAAAAGCAGACTAGTGCCTAGTATCAGGGAGGAGCTTGAAGAGAAAGTGAAGAATACCCCATGGCATCAAAATGAGCAGGACAACCATGCAACACTTCATGCAGGTCACCAGTGAACATGGATGAGAACCAGATAACACTTTGAGAACAGAGACCAGGTAGGGTGGTACGACTTGTGGACACACCTCAGTTACACAGAGAGACTGCTTACCCTCAGTTTTAGTGGTAGTACCATCTTTAGGCAAATTAAAAAAAATAAGGAAACGGTTAAAAGGGAAAATTAGTAACATCAACAGAAGTGGGCACTATATATTAGCTACAGAATATGCAAAAAAATTAACACAATTAAAGAAATGAAAAAAGTTTGAGCAGCAAATCAAAGCTTGATGCATCTGAAGAACACGCTTGCAGGTTTTCCTTCCTGCAACAACCAACCTTTGCCAAACTCCATTTTCTTTGTTTGCCTCACCATTTCTCTCAGGAATGCACAGGTGACAAGTGTCCCTACTAGCTCAAAAGGAAGCAGGCTCCTGTAGGAGCAGCCATGTTTGCATCACAGAGTGCATTTGCTGCTTTTCTCCTACAGTCTGTTTTAAGAGCAAGATTAACACCGCATTCAGTCTCAGCTTCAAGGACAAAGCCAACTTTAGCAGATACTTCCCACCCTCTTCTGTTCTTCTTCATGACACAGGATTGTTTGAAAGCAGTTTTGCCACTGAAGCCAGTATGAAGCACGATGGAAAAATGGTTGCATCTGTAAGCTCCAAAGCACCCTATTATGAGATCAACTTCATATTCTGTATTATGTCTTCTCTGCAGTGTATCTACATCTTGAACCAAGTATGAACAATTTAGATCAGAATAAGAATTCAACTTCTGAACCAAATACAACCAACACATTTAAGCCAAGGTGAAGTATTTCAGATAAGAAACCTGTCTACAAGAGGAATGTATAGAAACCATCCCTACATAATTCACCAAGCCTATTTTATCAGCTTAAAGACCAATTTCCTTACAGTAAGGAGAAGCAACTTTTCAACTGACTCAGTAAAGACAACCTATAGGGCTTAAATCAAGATCACTGATTTCTGATTTTTCTTCCTCTTGTAAAGGCAAATCGATGAAAAGTCTGGATTTAGATTAGCATGAAACCAGCAGAATAAGAAACTAGCTCAGATGATCAGCTCTGGTCATAACAGAGTTGAAGATCCGCAAATACGGTCGGTGTCAATCACTGCCTTGCATTTTCTCCTCCATGCCTCCTTCAGTGGCATCTCCAGGAGAGAAAGATCAAACACAAACTTTGTTGTAAGAAACCCTGGGGCACCTGAAAGCAATATCAATGCTTTGAGAGAAAGATGTGGCTATAATCTAAAAAGACTCATCATAAGGAACAGATACTAATATCCTGTGTGGTGAAACAGGAAGGCCAACTTCTCCTCTTTGCTTCTACATCTTTCTCTTTTGTAAAACAGAAAGCGATCAAACTCAACTAAGATATACTATTCAAAGCAGAAATGTCAGAAGGAATTGTGCAGTAAGTATTTTCCTCCACAACATCCCAGAATTGGACTAAGATCTGCTTTTGCCCAGAAAGAAGAGTGAGACGCAGGCTATTAAACAATTCAAAACCTAAGAAGTTGCTTCAAGTCAGCTCTGTTGCAAATTTTTTCCTTAATCCCAAAGGGCAAGAGATTGCACACTGGTTCTGGAGAGCTAGTAACTATCTCAAAGATATCTTCTTCTACTTAGAGGTTAATATTCAAATAAAACTATGAGGCACTTTCTGCTAGTAAAGAAAGCTAACTGCAAGAGTAGAAGAACATGTAGATTTACCTAGTGATGCGTATGAGCCTGGGGGCAAGGCTGCAGCAGAACTGAAGGGGGTGGATGCTCCAGAAGACGTCACTTTTGACTTGGCACTAGCTGCTGCATTCACATCGACGTCACTGCGGGATCGCTGCAGAGATCCTGGTGTTGACACAGATTTTGTACTTACTGTAGATGCTGCAGATGGGAGTGGGAGATCCAGAATAAAGACGATTAATTTTTTTGAGCTGTGTGCTTCAAAGAGCGTGACAAGCAGTTTAATGTACTATTTTTAATGCTCCCTGCTAGCATTGAAATACCTCAACTAAGGATGCTTTATCAGGGCAGTGTGGGCTTCCCCACACTGCCTGCAAAGATCTTTCAATGCTGACCTGATGCTACCTCTAAGAACACTATCAGAAACTAACCTAAATGCTGAGATCAAAAAGGCTGCCAAGGCCAGTAACAAAAGAAATTTCTAATAGAACTTAGATGGGAAAGTTCAACCACAGTATCAGCCTGTGAGTTGCTGGCCGAAACAGACCTTCAGGTCCTTCAGTCCAAGTTCTATTAACTTCGTTCCCAACAGCTCATCTTCTCATGAGGGCTGCTGTTTCCATCACTTGTTGACGCTTACCCTCTTAAGCATGAAGCTTGTCTATTCAGCTGCAAGGAAACGCATTTGTGTGCACAATCAAGTAGGTTCCACACCAGTATCTCCTTGAATCAAAGGTCTCAGTAGGGTGTAGCGTATACACAAACCAGCCAGAACCCGATCTTGGTCAGGTGTAGAAGGCAGTTTATCTTCTACTAACAAAGTTTTGTCTGTTATACTCTGTATTAACACTTACTATTTAGACTATTGTATGCATTTACTTAGGACAAGAAAGCTGCACCTAAATATTCCATCTAATAGTAAAAACAGATTAGCAACAAGATGGAATTTAACACTGTAGGACTTATGTGCAGATGCTGCCTCCAATAAGTGCTGAAACCATAGGAAAATAAATGACAGAAAATTGTAAAGCTGAATGCACCATTAGACTATGTAGCTGTACGACTTTGCATCAACAGGAGTTTATTCCAGCTACTGCACAGCTAACCATACCTTGGCTACAATTTTCAAGGCTTTTTAGCTTTCCCTTCAGGTGCAAGCAATGACAGATTTACTAACTTTCCAAAGCATCATTATATCAGCAGTTGATGCACAGAATGTGGTGTACAACCCAAAATTAAAAATTTTACATAATAAGTTGCCATTTTAAGGAGTAGTAAACAGGGATCAGATTTGTTCTTTGCATATTATAGTGTCTGAAATTCTCATTAATTCATCACACTTCCTCAGCAACACTTGAGTGCTTTTATCAGCTCCTGTTCTCACCTCTAGATGTAGTACTTCCAGTAGGACTTCTTTTGGCAGACAATGGACGGCTAAAAGTTAATATAAATATTTATTAAAACAAAACTGGTATTTCATAGTCATCAGTAACAGTGCTACTCTGTTCCCTCAGTACACAACTGAGTTAATAGGAAGTTATTTATATGCAGTAATAGACTAACAAAGCTTATTGTTTAAGAATAAATACAGCACCATCATGAAATTCTTTACAAAAGCACCAGAAAAAAGTTAGTATGCACATTATTTGAGCTAGAACAGATTTTTAAGAACACTTTGGACATTTAAAAAGCTGCACCGATAAGTTACGGATATTTTTTATAGGTCTAACTTAAATTGCAGACATTTGGAGCCTAAGTTGACCAGATCCCTAGAGAAGATAAATTACATGCATTCAACAGAAGAGTTATATATTGATTTTGCAGTTACAACTCAAATTTAGTTTAGCCATTTTTATCTCTTAAGGGGGCAGACTTACCTCTTTAGGATTAATGCTAAACACAATTTTAATCCAAGCATTGTTCTAAGCACACCTGGAAGGAATGACTAACAGTATTTGCTGAGCACAAAAACTGCCTAGAAAATTATTTATAGAGTCAAGATATTTTTTTTAAAGCCAGTAAAGGGTTTTTCTGGCTTTTTATTTTACTACAACATTAGCTAAAAAAGTATTCTGGAGTAACTAAGTGTTGAGGTCAAACGATGACCAGGTGAGATAAAAGTAATGTGATAGCTCCCTCCAATCCAATGGAGCTATCTGCAGTTTAAATTGAGAGGTAGCAACATCAAAGAACTTACTTGAGACTCTCCTGGGAGCTGGAGGAGGAGCGATCTGACTGTGGCAAGGACACAATGCTGTCAGAGTTCTTCAAATGTGACTGCAGGGCCTTCTGGTAGGAAGACTCCAAGGTGTGGTACAAATGCTCTGCCTCTCTGCTGAAGTGACTGTGAAAACCCCAGTAACACCTGGAAGCAAGGGACAATACTGTGAGCATTTTCTTGCCATGTTTTAGGGGCAAGTGGAGAACAAGCACAGCCAGAGCCCTTTTCATTGCTGGCATTAGTGGGCTCATTATTCCAGCCATTTCAACTATCCACTGCCCCATGACACATTTAAGACCTATCACTTTCTTCAGCCTCTTGAGTTGCTCAAACAGCCACACAGAAGAGAAACCAAACAAAAATAAGGAGAGGAACACACCATTTGATGCGTTGTAAAAACACAAGTATTCAAAAAAGCATTATAGAAGAAACCCTCATCCCTCCAGCTGCCTACCATACACAGGAGATGGCAGATGCACTAGACAGATACTAGTTTGGGACTGGGTGCTCAACAGCTACTTCAAAAATATGCCAAAAGCAGAACACACGTGCATGGGCCTGATTCAGGGAAGTACCAGCTGATTGTGTTTTCTTCCTTAGGTTTAACAAACAGCTCTTCTACAATGCTGCAGAGGCAAATCTTCTGTACTGAGTTGAGGCTGTTGACTATCTTTTTGGGAAGAAATAATAAGGAAAAGGAAAGGAATGCTCCTATAGCCTTCCAATCAGTGCCACGCTGAAAATAAAAGAGCATTTTAAGCTGAGAGAAGAACTCCATTTTGGTCCAAATCTCCTGGCTGATGGCTAAATGCCATTTTCTCTTGTCACAAAGGAGATGAAGACTCTCAGCACTTTTCAGGGGCAACTAGCGGGCAGTTTAAGACTAGGATTGTCAGCTCAAATGAATCAAGAATTGTTTGTGTGTGACAGCCAGTCCTCAGAGAAGTCACATGCATTCTCACATCACTAGAAAGAAACAAATTTCTGCCTTACAATCAGCCACACTGTTAATTAAGAAACATGGGAGGAGAGAATTCAGCATACTCTCTGAAGTCTCAGGCATTCTCCTTGCTGTCTGTTCAGCTTAACCAGTCACCTGCTGTGAAGTCTCAGTGCCTACTGTATTTTTCAGTCATGGACACGTTCCCTTTCAAAAGGATTTAAGCAGTCCTACTGCGAAACACCTCTGCTTATAACACAGCATTCAAATTAATAAAATTTATTGTTCACTGATTTGATGTTTTATAGCATCTTCTTTCTGAAGAAAATTGTTCCTGTAGTGTTCTGTTCAGAAGAGCACAATCCTAGTATATCAGCATACTACCATAATTACAAACATATTAATAGAAAGAGATCTTCTGTTGAAGATGCGATACATATACAATTCAGCCCTATGCGATCATTATCTCATTGAAGCCAAGGGAATGTTGGCATCAACTGCCAGAACAACATAAATTGTCTGGACTTCAGTCTCCAGCACGCAATACCACTGACTCACAACACAATAGGGGCAAAGAAGGGGAGGAAGAAAAGATGCCAACAACAGTTTCCACTTACTTTCTTGCCTCTATCCTGGCTTCAGAGTCTGCATCATGAATTCCCTTCTTTATCGTTTCAGCTAACACTGATATGTGTCTGAAGCAAGAAGGAAAATATTATCCAGCAGTCCAGAAAGATGCACCACATTTATAAACAAATGACTAATTTGATTTTGCCTTGGCCTCCAAGAACAAAAAGTTCATCACATCTTCCCACTTCTGTGTAAGACCCTTTATTTATTTACCCTCTATTTAGTTATTATTTTTATTATTATTTATTAATTACTTTATTTATTTACTTTTACAAGTCAGTTTTATTTCACCCACATTGCTGACTAGGAAAAAGGCAAGCAGCATTTGTCATAGGTCAGTCTTCAGTTGGCTATTGAAACTGCTTGGGTAGTCTAGGGCTAAGAAAAGTGTGCCCCGGTCTCTTCTACCACAATTGCTTTCCCTGTTCATTTGTTTGAAGTACTGTAGAAGCTCAGAAGCTCCTGATCGATGTCTAGTAGCCTTCACCTCATCATCTCACTTTAGGGTGCAAAGTGGGGGGAGGTGGGGTGGAATCTATCGAGTTCAGGGTTCCACTCAGCCAGGTCTTCTAGGGCTGGCATAGGAGACAGACTCACCAAACTGTGGCCCCAGGACTACAGGGATAAATGGGGTGTGTACACATACATACATGCTTTTTTCTTCTGGCAAAAATATCTCTACTAGAGCCACCTGATATAATCTCGCCTGTTAGATTATCCTTTCTCCAGAATTAACCTCCCCAGTCATAAGCAGGAGAGAATTAACCCACTTGTTTTCAGAGCTTACCTTTCTAGGGAGTGTGTTTGCCACTCCTGCAACAGCAAGTCTAAAAATTCAAAACAGCGCCTGAGAGAAGAAAGAGAAGAAATGCTGAGTTCTCTAAGTTAAAAGGCACACTGACTTTGCCATACCTGCCTCTGAACAGCCGCCACCTTTTGTTACAAAGCTTTCAGGGACATTAGAATTCAGTAGAGACCCCGACTTTAAGTGCAGAGAGGACCATTAGCACATCCAGTCCAACTTACAGATGACAGTGTCACAGAACACTACACTTTTGCTGACTGGCTCAAAGAAAATGTGTCACTATAATGGCTAGTAGTGAGGAACAGGAATATGTCTGTAAAGAAGCCAAAATAATGTGATGCTATTATAACGACACGTAAGCACAAAGATTAGTTTAAAGAACATTTTTCTTTGAGGAAAAGTGCCTTTTCTTCTCTGCAGTGCTGCAGCTTACACAAGATAGCTGACTGAGTTTGATCCCAATTCATGGAAGCAAACAAAACACGTTCCTTAGCGTGTGTATCAACCCTTTTCATAAATAAAAGCAAATACATGGGTGTTATCAGAAAGTACATGTGAACCTATTTACAGGTTAAAAAAAAGCCTAAATGCTCACCTTCTAACTGCAACAGACTTGGAGGTACAATTACTGGTTATGATGGGTATTAATCGAGGGATGTGCGTATGCTAGAAGAAAAAACAAACAAGAAAACCTGGAAGAAATCTTTATACCACAGTTCCATGGCATGAAAGGCCATCTCCTTCAGACACCTGAACCCAGTACGTAGATATTTATTTTTCTTCAATTCTTAAAAATAGAACTGCTAAATAAAGGAACACTAACAGCTGTGGACAGATATTTTTATTATTAAAAATATTTTGTATTTTATTTGTTAAAATGCCTCTAGTAGGTATTTTATTTTCTTCTATAATGACATGCTCCAGTGAGTCAAGGAGCTCAAGTCACTGCAAGAGAATCTAAACTGTCAATGGTGACAACTTGAGAGATACCAGGCTATCTACAGCTTCCCCACTGAATCACTAGGCAGAAGTCACCTCCCTGACCTAATGGTTTTAGGAAAGGTGCACTGGTTGTGAGGAGTTTTAGAACACCATTAAAAGGATGAGTCTGTCCTACAAGGCAGGTTTAAAACCCATCCAAAAAAAAAGTTTGCTCAGGTCTCAGAGGGATGGAAATACATTACTCTGCAAAGAAACATTTTTCCTATTTTGGCAGGGCTTAACTACCATCATCTACACCAGATCTACATCTGAGACAGCCAAGCCCAGCACAATCAGAAAAGTAGATTAGGCACTTAATCTAGTTTTCATTGCAATAACATTCATATTTTTTTCCAGAAACACCACAGTATTTGGAAGTGATAATACTTTGTTCTCTTTTGATGTATACTTACTCGAATGATTAATCTAACTGCTACAACACCAGAAGTGGCCATGACTTTGGCACTGTTTGGAATTAGATTAAAAATTGTTGGCATAATGGCTTCAGCCCCATGGTCAAACTTGTTTCCCAGAACTGATGACAAATGTCTGAAAAACAGAATGAAGTCATGCTGGTAAGTGTGTCAAGGATTAAGCCAGTCAGGCTTCTCAAGAACATCTGACATAAGCACATCTGACATCTCACTCTTCCCAACTGTCACCTGCTCTCCAACTCTAAAGGACAGAGAACACCATGCTTCAAAAAATTAGTTTACTTTCATTTCAAACTTGTGTTCTATATTCATCTGAACTCTGAGAAACAGTAAGTTCAGCATAAAATAAAGTAACTAGCACAGCTAAAAATTTATTCTCAAACAAATGGGATCATGCTGAAAGAATGTATTTTTCTGAACTTGTTAGTTTGTATTAGTTTCTCTGAAACTGCCTATTTTGCCTTAATATGCATAAACTTCAAAAAACCTGTTAGAAACACTGCAGCGCCCCTTTTTTTTGAAGCATTTCACAAAGGATAAGCCATCAAAAATGAAAACTAGCTGAATCCAAACTAGAAAAAAAAATATATACATTTTCAGCTTTATTGTTCAATCCTTCCCTACTCGGTGCATGAATGCATGGCTTGCTCATTCAGTGTCTCTCAAATCAGGATCATTTAAAACTCAAAACCAGTTTGGCCCAGCTACAATTAGTGGCCTACATGGATGTGGTTTTAAACAGCTGTAGCAAAATCATGTTCTACCTATAATTGTGTAGTACTAGCAGCATGCGTTACATCCTACATGTTTTAACCAGTGTCTGTTCCTTTTTTCTACATCACGTTTCAAGCTCATTTAGAAAGTAAACTTACCCCAATGTGATACAAGCCTCTCGTACTACTTGAGACCGCAGGTCTTTAGCAGATAATTTAAATGCTCCATCCAAAAGTCTTAAGTGTTGGAAGAAGTTATCATATTCTGCAGCTCCAGCCAAAAGTAAGGAACGGATCTTTTTCAACTGTTAGCACCATAAAAGAAAGCAGTGACTGTTAATGAGCAATGAACTCCAGGACAGTTATGTTCAGGAATGGTACTTGGTTTCCAGGGTCCTCATACAACTGTTCCTCAACATGCATTGAGGAACTCCATTCTTAAAGTCCAAGCAATTTCATTATTTCAGATCTTATATTCAACTCACATGCTAATCCAGTAAGTACAGCAATACAAACACACTAGCTAACTGTTACAGGAAACCAGAGCTGTTGCATACAGCTACTCAAACTGTATTGTTAATAGCCCAAACATTACTTTTTAAGCCAAAAGATATCTTGAAGAGTCTCCTCTATTCCCCTCAGAAACCACCAATTTACAACAGCTTCTAAAGCTAACAGCTAACTAGTGTATTAAAAGGATGACTAGACTTGAAGGGCATGACTCGTACTCAGATCTGAGTAGTTCTGACTTATATCTAGAGAATGTCCATTGACTATGTTAGAATAATTATCTGGCTCTACTAGAAGTGCAACCCTGACCCCATCAAATTGAGAAGTTTTCTGTTAATATTACAGGGGCCACCATTTCATCCTATAGACATCCTTTTCGACACTTTCCCAGGCCCTCATGTATACCAAGGCATCTGTACAGTGTCTTGATTTAAGCTCAGTGTTACTCAGTATAGCAAAGAAAAAACCCCAAAGTAAGCTGAATCGGCTCAGTTTGCCACTCAGATCTGTAATACAGGATTTGACAGACTTGTCAAAGTTGCTACACCAGTGATGAAAGCCCACAGTATAGACAAGATCATGCATCTATTTATATCATGAAAACACAGCTCACCTCAGTAAATAAAACTCAAACTTGGCATGCATATAACACATCTGATTTTCCACTTGCACATTTCCCAGTCATATTTATTTAAAACCCAAGTGTGTAAATTCTTTCTGAATTGTTTCACACATCCTTTTACAAAAGCATAAATAAATACTCTATAAGCAAAGTGACTTTCTACTTCATCAGGAAGTTTTAAGATATTCTGAATACTACTTTTGACATTTTGATTTCAGCATCTGATAGCAAATTTCTAGCTTTACATCTGGATTTGCTGCATGATTTCCAGTTCAACTTGAAGCTGTCTCAATAGATTCTTGTATATCAAACAGCATTTTCCTTCACAGATGTGGTTTAAATTCAGTCTCAAGGAAACATTTCCCCCAAACTTTGGGGAACACAACATATGTTCATCACTTAAACTACATCCTAGCCTTACCCTGAGATTCTTCTAGTACCCTCTTCATGGGATTAAGCTCAATGCAGGAAAACTTTATATTAATAGGGCTTATATCTAAGTTCACTACTTACCGCAGAAACTCTCTGTTCCCAGTCGTGCTTATCGTCTGATAGTATCTCTCTTATTTTGTTTATGGATTCTTCAAGATCCCGGCTAGAATAAATCTGCAAAGTTGAATACAGAGTAGCACCATAATGCAAGATTTACTCCAAAAAAATCAGATCACTTCTGAACTACATTCTTAAGCCCTTTACTCTTCAACACTTAAATGTCACATGCTAGTCTTGGACACAGCTGGCTTTGCATAATGCAAAGAATTTACACCCATTTCCTGCAATCAAAAATTACTAAATGACCACAAGATGATTACAGGATCATCTTTCCCTCCCTATTTTAATATATTTTCACAATTTTAAGCAGCATTCATGCAGCTGCTAGTGTCTGTATTAGTGAAGACCTACAGAAGATGATGATTGGATACACGTGCTGTTCAGCTGTCCCAAAAATAAAGCTCTGCTGAAGGAGAGGGGATACGTGACACATCTCATCTATCCAGCTGAATCTATCAGTAGACACGCACTGTCCAGTTCTTGCACTCACAACAGCAGCGATCCTGGAGACACAAGTCACCGTTACTGCTTTCACTTCCCAGAAGGTACAGATGAAATGTAGAGACGCTCCTGCTGACTTAAGTTTTTGTTCAACCAGACTGCAGTTTGCAGCATGCACATCCAGTTCCAGCTCCATGTCTGCTCCTGTGATACCTCTATCACAACCCTCCCACCCCCATTCCCTCCACTTCTGAGGATTTCACATAAACTACTAGCAGATACCACCATTTAAAACTTGCCTCCCTCCAACTTCTAACTTGCCTTCCCCTTGAAAGATTTGCCAACATCATAATCAAGCACAATTTCCAGTGATTAGGACTAGATCCTATATCCATCTTCTGCTTTTTAGTTCTGTGTGTTTTAACATGTAATTCTACTTACCTGAACCGTTGGGACATCTTCAAATGCCTTAATGAAGTCTTCTTCATCCACAGCACCTGCTCCCTCTTTGGCTGCTGACATACAAATGAAAAAGCCTTTTCAATCTTATCAACAAGAGAATCAATTAAGAAACCACCAGCTATCAAGACACCTAATCAGGAGAAAGTTCACTATCCTTGCAGCCTCCAAGTGCTGAAGATGTAATGAAATCAGAGGCAGGGAAATTCAATGCCAGGCACAGACTAGACATTCACAGCATCCTTCAACTCCTAGGCACAAAGGGCACATTAGGGAAGTCATTACAGGAGTCACTCAACAGTTAGGGGACACAGTCTGAAAGATGAAAGGGAATATTTACTTTAATTATACAGCAGATTTTATTTTAGAGGATTTAATCCTATCTATAATAGATGCAGCTGCAGATCTGACAGGTGCACAAACAGACAAATGATAAGGAAGATAAATAGCTCTGGAATACTAATCAGATTAGAGACTGCCCGATATAGGGAACTTTCTCCATTTCTTTAGGTCATATGTAGAATTGTAATCACACATAGAATTATTGCTCACATTCAGAATTACTGCTCAGTTTTCTTCCTGCACCCTCATTACGAGCAATGCCCAAAGGTCTTAGAAGAAAGCCAACGTGTCAGTTTTAGATTGCATAGGCTGAAGTTTAGCGGGCAGCTGTAAGCAGCCTGCCTCAGTTCAGCTAAAGTTGTGGCTATAAAGGCAAAAATCTACACATGGCAACACTGACATGATTTACTCATAGCCCTCAGTGCACAATTGCACAGATCCAACTTTACAAAAATGCAAAAATGCATAGGAATGTGATGACTGCTTGGATATTCATCCTACCAAAGTTCAGTCATGGCACATAGGCAACGTACACATAATGATTTCATAGGGGAAAATTTGTTACTGGATCCTGGGGGCTAGTCTGGAATTACTTGCAATAAACTCAAACGTGAACACTATAAATACTTTGCATAAAGGTCAATTCATATATGCTATCAGCTTACTTGAAGACTTGGAGCCCAGAGCTGCAGACCCAAGCCTGCGGGTAGTCCCCATTCCAACTCTGCGTGAGTTTGCAGGGGCCTTTGAAGATGTAGAGGAGCTAGCTGAGGAAGGTCTGTTCCCATCCACGGAGTCTTCATCATCAAAAATTTTATCTGCCAAAAAAAGCACACTCAGCTGTAAGTCTGATGAAGCAAAGGGATGTCTCAAAGAACATGCCCACGCGATGGCAAACACGCTGTATGTTCAGGTCTGCTCTGCCAGCTCTCCTCTCAGCAGCATCTTCATGCTAGAAATACAGTTATTCACAAACAACCACCAGGCCACTGAACCCAACCCTTTGCTATTGCGGCCACTATGTTATAAACCCTTTCAATGAATGCACTCAGATAAAAAGAATAAACTTCAAATCTACAGCACAAAGATGCAAGCCACAGATAATACTTGGCATGTCTAGTCTGTATCTCTGATGCTTATGCCTCCGAGAACTATTTTGCCATGGGCTGTAGTGAAGCCAAGACTGTGAGCAAATGCAAGTGTGGTAGGGATCAGCAGCACAGGCTGCCCTGTCACAGCCCACTAATTGGCCACACCAGATCAAGAATAAGAATAAGCAGGGTAACGCGGGAAAGATTGCATGGCAACACCCATGCTGCTGACAAACCACAGACCATTAATCAGAGCCATCCAGAGCTACAAATCCACTTTAACTTTTTAAAGGATTCTCCACGAAGAAATAGAAAAAGTTACCTCAAATTCATAAAGCCATAAATATAAGGTGTATTAAAACTTATTGAACCCTCTGTGTACATCCAAAGGGAACTGCAGCTTCTACTTCCAAACATGAACATAAATTAACTTAAAATTAATTACAGTCACTTTGGTTCTCAGTGAAGGTCACTTCAATTCCAAAGGAGTGCTTATATTGCAGTTTTACACAGATTAGCTAATCCACTTTAAAAACCAGCCTTAGGTTGAAAGGTGACAAAGTGTTTGGACAGCGGATATAGATGGCACACATTATGCGCTGGGGCCAGAAAAGCCGCCTCAGTCCCCATCACTTAGCTTTTTCACACTAACGCTTCATCCAAGATTTGAGACCTGCTTCATGTCCATCCTCCTCCAAGAGTCCAAGGTACACAGCCACTCTCCATCATTTCAGGAACATTTCCTTTGTGAAATTTCACTTGGCAAAAAAAACTCAAGCAGATGCTTTAATCCGTCCCTATTCAGGAAAGCACCTGGGAATATCTAGTAACAAATACAGGCTCCTAGTTAGACACTAATGAGTGAAATTCAATACAGATTAAGCTTTCTGAAAGTAAGAAAATAAATTGGTAACAGTAAAGACATATTCTAGGGGAGGTAAAAGAACAGAAAGAAAAGCCTATACTGTCCGCAGCCCAACAGCCTTAAGGAGTTTTCCCCACCCAAAGTGTTACTGGCTTATTAGCAGCTGGGCACAGGAGAACTGTCACAAATCATCTAAAAACCTAAAACCGCGTTTCCAATATGCACCCATGCATACAATGCTATACTTCAATCACAGCACAACACTGAAATGACAGGTAGACAGCTGCATCCAACAAGTTAAGAAAAGTGACCAAGGACATCTTGAACACCAAAATTAAGGGGAGAGAAGTCTTGGAATATGAGAAAGGGCTAGAAAAAGAGTAACAACTAAAGGAAAAGGATAATATAATAACAGGTAGGATGTGGGCTCTAACACAGTGCCCTAGGGCAGCCATGGAGTCCATGCTACCTCCCTACTGGCACTGGTCATGTTCTGACGTACATAATTCAAAAATAATTTGGAAAGAGCTCAGGGAAGGACCATGAGAATGATTAAAGGATTGGAAAATATGTTTTTAATTAAATTAAATGAAAATTCACTGTAGGGGACTGTTTAGCCTGGCCAGATTCTTAACAAGTTACTTGATTATATTCTGTGTTAACACAGCAACTGAAGATTTATTAATGTAGTTTTTCCAGTGTGATTTATTAATACTGTTTCTCATCTAATAGAAAAATATACAACAAGCCCACTGGCTGGAGGTTAAAAACCAATTAAATTCTGAATTGCCTTCCCCCCCTCCCCTCCATTTTTTTTTTTGCAATAATGACAGGACTGACTCCCTGCAAGGTTAGGAGGTGTGTCACCCAGCAAACTGTACCACAGGCAGATTTTAAAAAGCAAGATTGAATTTTTTTTCCTGAAAGATAGTCTAGTTCAAACACAAATTATTTCAAAAACATCATTTGGTGAGAGTTGCACAGAAGGTCATGGCAGATCAAAACAGACTTTAAAATGTATAATCTCTGAAGCTTCTAGGAAGGGGTTTAAGTGATGCAGAAAGACTTGCACAGACCTTGAATAGAAAAACTTCTCAGCAAAATTTGCCCCAGTTGCATTTATTTTAAAAGCTCATCTATAGATATTAAGCAAATGATTATTTATCATATATATATTACCAGACTAGAGAAAGTCAGTCATACTCAAAACAAAAGATACTTTACTACTTCAAAACCACTTTCATCTGGTAATAAAATCCTCCATCAGCTGCATTTCAGGCTATCTAGATGCAGTCTTGGTTAACTCACTTCTTGTGTCTGCATTTTTAAAGCCTCACCCCTCTGAAAGAAGCGGGTGTGGTTTGCTATTTCATATAATAAATAAAAATTCAGAAAAACACATATTAAAAGGATCATGCTCCTGTAGCATTTTAGCAATTAAATGAACTATCATTTTCATTTAAAACAAGCTTTTCTGAGCATTAGCTAAAAATCAACACTCCAAAAAACCAACCAGCCAGCCCCCAGTGTTGGGGATGTTTGGATTACAATCACATCTCCTGTTCATTAAGTCTACAAATTAAGCATTACATATTTATCAAATCAGAATATCCCTTCAATAACCCAACAGCATTTTCTCATCCGAGTAGTGCAGAATGACAGCGCCACATTCAGAACTGCACACCAAGTCTTCCAGCAGCACGTGTGCAGGACAGAAAGAGAAAGAGAAACAAAGAACAGAAAGAAACCTGAACATGGAAGTGCAGAAAATAACAGAAAAACAAGCTATTACACATTATCATTAAAAGGTTGGGGTTTTTTCCCGCATTTGTTGACTCCCGTTCACAATAACCATTTCAACTAGGATCATATTTTTTGCAGCCTATCTGCAAATCACAAGATGGTAAATTCAGCATGGGTGTAACTCTCATGACTCCAGCAGAGGTGCACCGAAGCGGAATCGGTGCCATGTTCTAACATTAAATAACCATTGATGTTCCCCCATCCCAAGACCCCCGCAGTGCTCATTTATAAGGGCCATATAGCACTCTCCGACAGAGACATGCCCTTATAAAAGAGGCCTTTGTCTCCTCATCCCTCTGCTGTCTTAGAGAAACAGAGAAGGCAATTTACTTTACATTTTTCAATTACTTTACATTATTTAAGAAGAAAACAAAAATGGCTTACAAGTACATATCCTTCTGCAAATAAGCTTCCTCAACATTCCTTCATATTTTCCATAGCGTGCCCAGATGTAACAGTGCTTCACAGAGCGCCGCGGCTTTCAGTCCAGAACATAATCAATCATTGCCCCTCGTATTCATTAAGCATGCTGTCTTCACACGTGGATTTAAACAGCTATGGCTTCAGTCCTCTCTCTACGACTGTGGCTCTGCGGGATTCTCATCAACACCCATTTCAGCCCAGGGAACTTTGGGTTCACTTCTCAGAAGGAAATTCCCTGGTAGCAAGGGGAACCCGGGACAAATAATCCAGGATGAAGACGAGCTGAGTCTGCCTGGCTGGGCTGGCTTGCACTAGGAACCAGCCTGACTTCATCCCCTGGGAAGCGCTAACAGGAGCATCTCAACAGCTGTCATCATTTGTCCATGATGAATAAATTTAGTCATTATTCATTTTAAAACGTAACCCCTTCAGGTCTGGGCAAGGTGTAAAATGGGGAGAAGAGACTGTGCTAGTTGTTTAGGAACAACAGTAAAAAAGGGCCAGCATTTCCCCTGCCTGGACGACCAGCTTGGGACCTTTTAAAGCAAAGTAATTGAGTCTCACATTGCCTTTCCAATGGAAATAGATGCTTCCTGGCTTTTAAAAACTTTAAGATATCACATTCAAATCTTTTAATTATTTATCTGTAAGCTTTAGAGAAGAGAGCTACCCTGTAGCGACTACAGAGTGTGAGAAGCAGCTTACGGTCATGTCTGCTCCTAACAAAGCTGCCCCGCTATGGTCTTTAGGCCTGACTCTGCAAGGCACTAAACCTGCTCCAGCCCTGCTGTGCCCATTTATCACATCCCGTGTCCAAGCCTCAGTGCCACTGAAGTGGGCAAGCAACTTACAAGAATTCCCTTTGACGGGACACCACCTTCCCCCCCTTCAATTGTGCATTTAAACTTAAGCGGTTAAATCTCTAGTTTGACGTCTAATTAGACTGAAGCACCATGGCCAGTAGGTGGAATCTATACATGCTCTGCCTGCTCCAGCAGTACTCCTTTTGTCAGACACAACCCAATGTGCATTGGCCAATGTTTTTCAGACAGACACCCCTTGGACACCTCAGACTGTGCCCTGCCCAAGGCCAGCTTCTGGGCACCCCCACCTCCAGCTGTAACTCCCATGGGATGCAAGGAACACCTCACTTCTCTCTCTGGGTGTACCACCTGCCTCCAAACGCAATAGCTTCAGCCGAGGTTAAATGCCTCTTCCCATTAGCACACACCAACCCACATGTGGCCAAGCTGCAAGCCTGCTCAGCTCCAACGTTTACACGTACCATATAGGTTTCTCTGGCAAAACAAGTTTATGAACCCACTGAAGATAAAGGGACACATGCATGCTCCTCAGCAGGACAAATGTTTAAAAAAAGGAGTCACAGCCATGAGCAGCAGTATGCAGGCACAGCACATCATTACGGTTTCTCACTTGGCCATCTCCTGCAGTTTCCCAGCTGTTCTCTCCACCTGGCCCCAGCCATGGCCCCTCCCTCCCCACCCTGCACACCAGGCACAGTATTTTGAACCTTTAAAACGCTGTCCGCTTGGGCTTGGTGACGCCAGTCAGCCCCCCCAGTGCCACTGGCCATCCCCTTGGGTCCAGTTCTCCCAGGCTGACCCAGCCACCAGCTCCAGCCCCAGCCCACCCCTGCTGCCGCCTTCCGGCACAATTCCATGAACCACCTCATCATCCTTCACAACTGGCTTTCAAGTGAACTCCCAAAACCCTGACCTCAGTGGGGATCCCTCCAAGGGCTCAGCAGGATTAAGCCAGCCACAGCAATGACTGTCTGCAAGGACATGCATATCCCCATTACCTTGGCATCTTTCTCTTATCTCACATACATTGCCCTATTCAAACTAGAATAGGTATAATTGTGGGTTGGAGTTTGTCTTCTGAATAAGGTTTCTACAGCATAAATCTAGACAATATATTTATGACCAAAATAAATACAATAAGCAATACAGGTGCCACAGGTGAGGTGGTACTTAAAAGACCCAAGCCAAGAATGTTATGCCAGGTAAGTGGACAAGTGCTTTTCATTTTAGTAATCTTTCCAACACTCACGTGCTTTTCTTTAGTCCAAAACATTTCAGTTTTCCTTCCTTAGCTAGGAAAGCTGACACTCATCATCTTGGCTGCTGCTTCATTATGCTGTCTAATTATGAGCTAATGAAGCTGCTCATAATCTAACAGGTCTTCAACTGCTATCACCAAGGGAAAGACGATTCCTGAAAAAGTAACACCTGGAATTGTTTTCTGCTCCAAATAGATCACATTTACACAGGCAGTTGTCCTGTTATACATCCTGCTCAGTCCCAAGCACACAGCCACAGTAATTTCAGAGTACTGATGTCTGCCATCCCTCTGTAAGCAGAAAAACAATTGGGCAGAGGTAGCAATAATAAACAAGGCACATTCCTCTTAGTAAGGAATCCTACATTTATTAAACCAATGCCAGTATGATATATTAAACCAATGCCAGTATGATACAGTTAACAGAGGAAATTGATGTACACCCTGACCTGACCACATCCAACACCAGACAGTCTGCACATGGAAAGCAAATACCAACTTCCACAGGAGAGAATAAGCGATAGCCCCAGCAACATTCAAAATCTGCTGTCAAGGACTGGCCTAGTAAGTCAGACAAAATCTTCCTGCAGAAAACTAATCTGAAATCATACAACTCATGACTGGTGCAAGTTACTTTTCTGATGTATATTACAGTTTTCAGTCCTGGAATCAGATGGCTCCAATTTAAGTTGTATCCATGTGGGCTGTGGGGGGGCTTGAGAACAAGAACCTTAAAGACTTGAAAACAAGAAACAAATAAAAAGGATTCAGTATTTATGAGCCTGTTTGTGTCAAAACATGATTTTTATAACCATAAGGTTGACAATATTAATATCATCATGTTAATAAGCCACAGGATGCTTTCTCTAATAGCATACAAGCACTAACACAACCAAGAACACAGCAAAGTACTTTTCAGAAACTTGTGTTCACGAAACTAACGCAGCTGGAAATGGGAATTTTTAAGAGTAAGTGAAACTGTCATTTGGGCAGTTTTCAGCAATATGAAAGTTTCCATTAGCTTTAAGTAGATTTAGAAAAGAGGCTGTACAAAGGTTTCACATTCCTACAAGCTTTGTAAAATTAAGTAGCAATAGGAGACGACAAAATAGCTATGATACTGAGTGAAGGAGCAACAGCTCAAACAGCCAAAGAACTCACAAAAGCACTGAAAGCTGAGATAAATCTATAAAAAGAGCCAGGATTTATTAGTTTCACTAATTACTTTAGTATACTATTCATACAGACACTTAAACAAGAATCACAAACTAGATCCGTGCTAGAGCTGCACGGACAAAGCCTTTGCCTCACACTGATTATAAAAAGTAGTAACGATCAAGAGACAGACACAGACATGCAACACGAGTTAAAAGAAATGGGAAGAAAAAAAGATAAGAATCTGTTTTCCTCAAAGACATCCTCAGAAATATAATATTCCCACAGTGCCCTTTCCAGCCAGCCACACTGCTTGCCCCCAGACCTCAAGAGCATCAGGAAATCCACAATAAATACCTTGGAAAACCACACCCACCCCAAAAGCCCACATGTTTACATAAAGTTTCAATTTAAAAAGCAAAACCAGCTTTTCCCTACCTTGCACTTACCCCTCCTGTCACCCAGGGGTTCATTACTGGGCCTCACAGGGTGCCCACCCGCCGCTCATAGCCAGGCTGCCCATACAGAGATATCATTATCTCCGAACGCAGCCTTCCACACACACCCCAATTATTTCAGACTCTATTAAATGCTCCACAACAGGGATGTTATTTCTGCGTTTTGCTGCCGTAGCTTTCCCTGCTGACTGCACTTGGGGGTGCTGTCCCTTTTTTGTTCCGGACCCTTGAAAACAGCCTTTTCTTGCACCAGGTGGAAACGCGCCAGCAGCAGCCCCGAGCACAGGCATTACTCCCTCCTCACAGCATTCCCGTTAGCATAATCTTCACAGACAAAAATGCAAAGTGGGTCATATACCCAGAGCCCTAGAGATACCAATCAATGAGAAAGGCTATTTATACAGGATGGACCAGGGGGATCTTTTAGAGTCAGGAAATGTCTTTTTCCAGAACTACAGGAATTAATGGCAGGACTGGTATAGCTGCAGGAAAGCATTCCTCGATTCCTAAATAGCAGATTAAGCACATGGTTTTCCATTTTAACATTAATCCTCTGCACTGCCCAGTGCCATTGTTAACATTCTCCCTCAGCCTTAGTAAAGTTTAATTATTTAGGCAAATAATTATATAAAAGAAAGAATTCTTCTGCCTCCATTCACAAGACAGCAAAATTCAATTCTGCAGATGCACAGGAGCTCCCCCAGGCACCATCTTCATACACACACATGGCAGGGATTCATCAGGGTAATGATGAAGCAAGCAGTGAACCTTTCCCCTCCTCGCCCTCACCTCCAGGTTTTAGCCAGCACTCCACATTTGCCAGAAAATTTGCCTGGACTCCCTGTGCCTGCAGAGAGCCTCAGCCTCTGCTCTGTTCAGGCAGCAGGCAAGATGGGCAGCAGCTCCATCCAGCTACTGGTCATCCACACTGCACCCACTACCCCAGACAACAGCTTTTTTTGCCAGGGTCTGTGGTCAACCTTGCACAGTAATTGTTCTAGAATGACATAAATGTGACTAAAAAGCACTGCCATTCCATAGCAGTGAGAAATATTTGTTATTATTTTAGCATGTGAGCAAACTGGAGCAGAGTTGCTGAGGGACATTCTCAAGGGCGTGAAAACTTCAGGACATTGCCAGAATCTGGATTAAGCTCCATTCCTAGAAGCATGGGTTTTTTTCTAAATCACTTTTTCTACCCCCTATTAAAGGTGAGAGTAGTGTCCCAAATACTTTCTGATTTTTCCAATATTATCTTCAAAACTGTTTTATTCATATTCAAAAAGGACATTTGCAAGTGGCTCGGAAAACAAGAAATCACATCACAAGGTATTAGAAAAAATATTTTAATTTAGTTCTTCTTGACAAGTTGCTTGAAGCTTAGCCACAGTTGAAATGGAGTTCTTTATTTCTCAGGGATGGTACCCAGCAACGCTACAGGAAAATAGCTACCAGAGACGGTGCTAAACCAAGCTCCCAGGGGGACATCTGCTAGCAACAGCTTGGCCAAAGCTCATATGAAAAAAGCAGATACCTGGGGAATCAACAGATCAAGTTTTGTCCTACCTGGACGGTCTATACCCTACATAAAGTGACTTAAGAGGTACACCAGGAATCTGAAGGCTTTACATGGACAGATGCTTTTCACCTGCAACAGACAGGAGCACTGCTGGCAGAGCAATCAGGTGCCTCCAGCCCCACAGACCAGGTTCAGGTTTCCAGCTATTAGCACCATCTGTTGCCATGACATCATAGGAAAAGGCATCTTCTCCCTCTGCCGACTCCAGTAATTACCAGGAGCCTGGCTCACCTAGATGCTGACTGCTCTAACAGGGATCATTGTCAACAAAAGGAAATTGCATTTTATATTGCTATCACTTATTGCTTCCTGAAGGCCTGCTCGTTTTCTATACATGCAGCACACCAAGGTGTAAAGTGTTGACAACCAGCATGCAGAGCTGTATTAGGATGGAAAGAGAATCCTGACATTTTTAGGACAAAGCACTGTTGCAAAAAGGCCAAAAGCATCTTAACTGCCTCAAATTACCCAGAGCACATTTGGCAGGGGGCAGAAATGCTCTAGGAGATCCCACTTCCAGCCACCACAGAGCATCCTCCCCGGTGCAAAGCCTGCTACTACACACAAGTCCTGCAGCAGAAAGCTTTCTAGAAATACCTACAAGGGGATAAAAATAGCAAACTGAAGCCTTGTTTCCTTTCAGGATAGGTCTCAGAGGATAGCTGGGTCAGTGAAGTTAAGCCAGTAAGATGTGTTGAACAGACCTGGGGAAGCTGGAGCACCGGCCCTGTCTGATACCTTCGTTTAGGTGTATTTACAGTTACTAACTGAGGCGACATGCTGCCTCGCACTTTGCATTTGCCAGGGGATGACCCTCTATGAGATTCTGGGGCATCCTAAACTTTCCAAGCAGCCCCTTCCAAGCCAAGAAACCTGTGTGCAGTCATTCCTGAACAACAGAGGAAAAACCAAGGCTGTCAGCCTGTATCTCCAATACAGCCACAGTGAAACCACGCTCAAGAAGATCAGTGACTTCAATGGTAACTTCCAAAATGTTCTTTTTTTTAGAAGCAAAAGCTAAAACTATCAGATGACATTATGAAAGTATTTTGAATTCTGACTGTTTTGAAAAAAGCCCAACCTCATAGCAGTAAGCTGTATTTTACTTTTTGTGAAAAAATGCTAGTTCAGTAACTTTTAGAATGGATTTTCAATAATGGCTACTTCTAATAATACACTGCACATATTTCTTTGTGTATGATCTAGATAGGATTAGTTCCACTTTTTTGACGCTGTGGAAACAGAGGCAAAACACAGGTGAAGAGGCTGACTCCAGGTCATGTAGAAAAGTCAGAATCAGAGCAAATGCCAGAAGATGCATCAGAGTATAGGATTTCCTGTATTTAATCACCATCACGCTAGACTAAATCCCACTTCCATCTCTATACATTGGGGATGGAGGTCAATGCAAGAGTGTGCAGAACTTGACCTGGTTATTTTTTAGATGCTAATATCTCAGATTTCCTTCTATGCAATTTCAAATAAGCATAGAGAGGTTTCAGTAAACTAAGTAGCGGCCTATTTGACAGACACTTCAGTACAGTATATGGTTTCCATGTTGTTGGGTAACTGAACCTGAAAGAATCAAATTCATATTTAATATGTCTTCAAATACAGGCACAGTCTGAATTCCTGATCTGTAAGTGGAAAGCTCCAATTCCTGAGACACATCAGTTTCTCGGGCCTTCTTCACCCACCCTTCAAAGCTGCATTTTAAGCAAACGATTGCCTCAAGGAGAAAGTCATGGGAAAAAGGCTCCAAAGCCAAAAACGCATCACAGCTTATAAAATATTAAGTCAGCATGGCTTCTGTTTTCTTGAAGCTCATTTCCTACCCCCAACTCCTTTAAAAGAAAAGATAGATCTAAGCCCCTTCCCTCCACATTCCTCCCCTAAAAACAAACATCATCATTAGGTACAGCAAATACAGCAGTCATTCAGAGGGAAAATAGGAAATACAAAGGTGGAGTCAAGACACTGCAGAAATTTTCATTCCTTTCGTCATTAATGACTTTAGACTACTAAATATGATATACATATTTCAGAGGCAATGTGAAACCCTGAGCAAGGGGACTCTAGTGTGCTACAAAAAAAAAGCATCTTTCCCAAAGAGCTTACAATATAAATAATGCAGTCAAAGCATAGTTAAAAAGAATTACTGCTATTCAGACTCTGTATATAGGAGTAGGATCTTTTTGCTTATTTTAAGAATTACTGCTATTCAGACTCTGTATATAGGAAAAATAAGCACAAAGATCCTACTCCTTTTCTTTTAAAATAAGGGAAGTTAAAGAAATGGAAGTACTTGTGTCCAAATCAGTTTTTTTAACATAACCCTGCCTAACCCATTCTTATGTGGCTTCCATCAATGGTGCTATTCACTTTCTCCCCATGGCTCAGCATCCTTTTTCAACCATCCTTAGGTCTCTGCACCTAGGTAAAAAATAAACCTGTCACCCAGCCATGCAAAATTTTCTGCCATGACTGAAAGCTGGTCCCAAATAGGACACAATAATTGACTTTGATGCCACAGATGGTCATTTGAGTCCTTTAGTAACCATCCTGTTTTCTTCCCATATATTGTGTGCACAGTGGAAGACTTTCCCACAGCTGTTACATCCATGAAAGAATGATGAAAGAAATCAGTTTCCCCACATAAAGCTACTTACTGTATCAAATAAAAAGACCAGTCAGGATCAGTTAGGAAATCAGAATTGGGAACATGTGGTATGACAGACCAGTAAGATCTCGATTCACCTGACCTGAATTCTACCAGTTGTTCTACCATATCTCCTATACAACTTGACTTGTAACCCCGAGACCACCTTACCCACAAGAAAAGCCAAACAAAGGGAATAAGGGCAGGCTAATTTTGCCCTTAGTCACTTGGTTTAAGTCAAAGTTCAGAACTTGGTAAGAGGTGGTGGAAGCTATGAATAAACATTTACAAGCAGGCAAAAGATCTCCTCTGGTTCAAGGACAAAGTCCATCAAGTAAAAATGAAGGATGAATTTGCCTCAGGAGTCGGACTCACAATCAAATTATTGCTGCTTAACAAGTTATAAAACACCAGCTGAGCCACAGTAACAGCCCTTATGCTGCTCTTAAGCTACAGAAAATGCAGGGTAATATAATTTAACTTGGCCCTAAAGAAAGCTAAGCCAAGCAGAATCATTCAGATTCACCACAAAGAATACAAACATTAATCATGACCCAGTTAAATGTCTTGCTCCAGATATAGCCATTACAGACTTCAGAAAACAAATACTGACCTAAATACTGACATTAAAATACAAATAGATTCCCATGAAAAAGCTGGGAACATTGATTGCAGAGCAAGCCTGCCTTAACCATTTTCACCAATGCTGGGGGAAGGGGCGGTGGGGAAAAAAACCACCACAACTCCTCTTTCCTTAGCAGTGACACCTTTTCACAGGTGATTCTGCCAACTTAGAGTAGCTGATGTAGAACAAGATTCAGACAAGGCGGTGAGCACTGCTGGTTTAAGTCCTACCATCCTTTCTCATTCAGAAGAGACACGGAAATCATTAAGAGAGGCAACATCAACAGCAAACATTGGCATTTATGAAACTAAACACCCCAGATCTGAACAGCCATAAGGAATCTCCAATCTATGCAAATGCAAAGAAAACCTCCACCCCAGTCTCACGTGTTAACTAAACAACTGATTTCCATCTATATAGCTTTCTTGTTTCACACAGATGTGCTTGCTTCCATGCAAGACTGGAAAGGTGTCAACAAGTCAAAAAGAAAACAACACTTCATTAATATAAGAAACCATTTCCCAAGCAGCTTGAGATCTCTCCTCTCCCTAAGGCAAGTCTGGCTGGCACAGCCATTTTCTACCACCATGACCCGGAAAGATCACTGCATTGGTAATTCAAATTAACAGATTAGATAGCAGCTTCTTCCCCCTTGCATTGATTTGTCTACCCTGTAGAGAGTTCCTTCCCTTCATACATGACATTTACACTTTATTCCTAAATTGCGAGCTGTAAAGTGTAGTCAATATAAAGACTCAGCTCCTAGAAACGAGCTATCCCCCTCTCAGCAGGCTGCTCGTGCTGTAAGCAGAAGTCACCAGGAGAACCACAGATTCCATTTCACCACTGCATTTCTGCTTTGTTAAATACTGTGTCAAATAGTAAAGAAAAATCACAAACACATTAAGATGAGTGGTTCCTACTTTTATTTCAGTTCTAGGATGTACAACGCACCCGAAAGCTTAAACTCATAAACCTTGAAGCTTACATGGATTTTTAGTACTTAGCCTGAAATGCAGAGATTACCCAACACACTGGAATCTTTCTTTTCAAGTGCCAACTTGTTGCAGCATCACCTACACAGACCCCACACCCTGGCAACTTTCCTGCCAACTCTGAGAACCAGGAATTTAAGCTTATGAGGTTATTCTCTCCATTTGGCTGCCACCAGGCACCATCTATCCATATTCTAAATTTGCTGGCTAATTTGGAGTAGGGTGGAATATTTTTTTGAGAAAGGGGGAAAAACAGTGATTGGATACAGGCAGGATACTCAAAGTCATTTTTACTGCCAGCACAGCAGTTGTTTTCAGTCTTGCTGTGGTCAGGCAATGCACATAACTAGGTAACCAGCACAGAGCTTAATATACTGGATGTACATTGCCCAAGTTAGAGTTTTGGGAGATGGAAATAAGGTCTGGAAAGTACCAAGGGGAGGCAAAGAGATTAAGTTTCTACAACACACAGGGAACTGGGATAGAATATAGAGAAGACAGAAATCATTGTAACTCACATATATTGGACTTTATGAGCGGTGTGCTTTGTGAGCCATGCTGGGAACTGGCACATATGTGTCTCCTTATTTGTCAGATCAACACATATCGTGCTCAAAAAGGAAGAGACAGGCATCCCTTTCAGTCCAGCAATTCAATTAAATACTCCCTAGCGACTGAAGTCATGATTCTTCATCCTCCACTGTTATAAAGTCACTTCATACAGTTTACTTTTAACATCAAACAGTAAAAAAATTACTAAAACAATATCATACCCAAGAGATAATTCAAATGTCTAATAACCCCTCTAAGAATGCCTTCTTGGTTGATAAACCTTCTTGGGTGGTAAACCACTGGAACAGGTTGCCCAGAGAGGTAGTGGAGGCCCCATCCCTGGAAACATTCAAGGCCAGGGTGGATGGGGCTCTGCGCAAAAACCCCTCTAAGAATGCCTTCTTGGTTGATATTTTGTAACTTGCTAGACAGGTTCAAATCCTAGGATAACTATCTAGGATAAATCAAGGATGACCAGTTTAAACCTTCCTCCTGTTCAGGCACGTTACAGCATATACTGTAATGCATGAAGGCTTTCTGGACAAGCCTCCAAAACTTTAGGCTGATCTGCTCTCTGGGATTTACAAGACTGAGATACCTCTGTATTCGGGGGGCGTGGGAGAACAGGAAGAGAAATCAAGCTAAAGTAGTTTCATAATATTGTAATATCCTACCAGTTAGGAATAGGAGAGCGCACATGAGCAACCAACTGCAAACCCAAGTAGCACAACATTTGAGCATAAATTGTAATTAGGATTGACAATAGAAACTAATAGATTGCTTCAATCCTAAGCAGGCTTCTTTCAAAGTTATTCAGCAAATTAAAATAAATAAGGCTGAAGTCTGACAGACTTCTATTTTGCAAGCTCCACAAAAATTTCCCAGATTGAGATAATGGTCTTCAACTACTTCCTGGGCCTTTTTCAGCACAGTAGCACTGATGCAACCCAGCTGATGAAGTCTTTCCCAGAACCCAGGTTTATCATCAATGATGACTGGGAAGAAGAGATTTGTTTTTCAAGTTAACTATGAAGGTAATCCCCCCAAGGTAAGTAGCTGCAGCCATCAGGCCACAAAGACGACATGCGAGACCTGAGGGAAGGAAATATCTTTAAAGCAGCTTTGAAATCAAAAGACAGGAGGATGCTGCTTTCTCAGGTTTGCATCATTTCTTATAGCCCCATCTTTATTGAGTATTTTTAGATTATTTTGTTGTCATCTTCTCCTCAATTCTTATACAGGAGAAAAGGCGTGACCTAGAGCAGAGGAGGTGCAGAAGAACATCATCTCTGTTTCACAAGAGATAAAATGGATGATGTTCTTCAGAAGGGTGAGCTCATCCAGTGAACTCCCTGCAGGTCCTCATTCAAATACATGATGCTATGTAATACACCTGTGTACTGTACAGCAAAAAAAGCCTAAGTTCAAGGTTATTAAAGGCACTTTGCATCTCATGTGCTATAAGGCATCCAGACCCGCCTAGGATTTACATTCCAGAGCAGGAACAAAAGAGAATGACACGCATCAAAGAAACAGATACAGGAGCATGCCTTGTGTCAGAGGTATAAACATTACAAGGACGCACTAATACTAAAGTGACTTGGGTCTGCTTTCTAGCATTAATATTTAAAAGTTCATATGAAAGATCTTTTGGAATATGGCTGCTCCTTTTACACATATCAAAAAGGAATACATGAGTCGGGGACAATTAAAAAATGAAAGTTGTTAGAAATGAAATGTTTTACAGATTAAAATCTAATGAAGAAAGTAATGGTCCTTGTACAGCATTCATTTCACAGTAGCCTCTCACTTGGATGGCCCAAGCTATACACATGTATTATATATAAGTATGTATATATATATATTTGGTGGTTTGGATTTATTATTTGCACTACTTGGTGTAGCAACATCAAGAATTCAGGTGATGCTAAGACCTTCCTTCTACTAGCTGAAAGAGACACTGAAGCCAATTTTCAAATTATGACTATTACTTACAGACTTTTATCTGTTTAATTCCCCAACCTTCAACTTCTGGGCTTATTCATCTGAGTGTTCAGAGCAACCCACAGCCTCGCCAGTACATCTGTCCCAAAGCACATGCAACTTCAACCAGTTGTAAAAAGTGTTTGAGAGCAGAGACTCACTGCTTCCATTTACTCATTCACCAAGTAAAAGGAGCTTGACAAGCAAGTAATTTATTTTTAAATTATAATACTGCTTAGGAGCAACAGTCACATTCCAGACTGTTATGCATTTGCTTTACGTTTTCACAAATCAGTACCAGAAGGAGCGACCATGTCAGTGTTATGCTATGTGTAACTAAGTGTTAATACTGGCTTTGACAGGAAGGATTACTGTCTGTTGGCACATTGAAAAACACTCACAAACTCCATGACTCAAACACTATCAGGTATGGAATTGGTAATTGCACAGAGAAGGTGTGAAAGTGGAAGCAGAGATGAGTACCAAATTAGCAAGTTTTTATTATGAGCAGCTGTTTCCAGGCATCACTTGGACTATCTCAAGAATCAGTATGAAGAACTAACATTAAAAAAATAGCATGAACAATTGACTACAGTCTGTAAAGATGTGAACTGAAGGAAAACAGAAAAGCCGATCAGTAGCAGCATATCAGAAAATGTCAGCAGACTGGGTTGCTGAAGAAAATACCACATAAATCTTTCTCCGCCCAATTTAGTAATTTTTAGCATGCAATATAAGTTGCTAGTACCTTGCTGTTTAACCACAAATAACAGGGAGCATTCATAGGGCACTGCTGCCTGTCAAGAACTGTTACCGAAAACCAAACGCAGGGGGCAGGCTAGCAGCTGGCAGCACCCCATTTCCAATAGAATAATTTTGGTTGGAAGGGACCACTGGAGGTCAAGTGATCCAACCTCCTTCCTAAAGCAGCCAAAACTCAGAAGAAATAGGAATAAAATTTGTGGGTAAATAATGTCTTATCAAATCCCTAAACCCAAATTTTATGCTCAACATGTAGCTAAACCTTCAGCACTTCTGGAGAAGGCAAGTATCAGTTACAGCTTAAAGCTGGACCACTTTGTTCCTTTTGCAAGCATGAGCACTGAAGTTCAGTATACTTGCAGATACCCCAGAAGTAAGATTTCTGTCTAGGGATAATTGTTCTTCACATGTGGCCAACTGCTTTACCAGCTATCAGTCTATACAGAGAGAAAAGGTTTTGGGGGCTCCCAGAAAATGAGAGCAGAATCAGCCTGGTTCATCTGAGGCTCACCACCCAAGTCACTTGCACCACCTGAATCACTCACCTCCATTACAGAGCACTTTATTTTCAAGTAGCAACAATTATTATTTTTGGAAGCAAATGGCTGTTATACAGTGGCTATTTTTTATTTGCACTGCTGTGGCAGCCTGAAGCGATCAGTGACCAGCAGCATCCTGGTTCACTGGATCTTGTGCACAGCCCACCAGTTCCCTAGATGTTGCCAAATACTGAATCCATGCTTAGGCACCACAAGCCAGCCAGGGAAGCAAGTTTTGAACCATTCACCTCCATATTAACCAGCACCCAGGGGGCTTTCAGTCCAGCCAAGCTAACTCAATTGAGCTAAAAAGATGAAACAACACTGACGCTTGCCCCTCTGGTGAGGGTTACTTCTTGGCATTATTTAGTTTGAAGGAAAGGGTTTGTGAAGGGTTGAGAAGACCTTTGCCTCCTGGCACTATAGGAAGAGGAATCCTGAAGTCTCTTACGGAAGTAAGGCATAGCCTTACTTTTGAACTTCTCCATGCATATGTCCCATTCTTCTTTAGGCTCCACACCTAAGAACAGCTCTTTAACAATAAATGAATCCCACGAAAAACCCCACCAAACTGAGGAATTTCAACTTTCCACAAGTGAAGATTTTGAATTAAAAGCAATGACAATAAAGCAGCCTCAAGCCTGTGTAAGTCTCACTCCTGCAAGCACACCACCATGCTGGCAAATCACCTGGTTCTCTTTAGCAACCATCTGTGCTTGCCTTCACTTAAAGAGGAATTAGCAAACAGAGGAATTGGCACATGTGAAGCACAGCACAAATCTATATTTAGATTCACTTTCATCTTTGCTCCAGAATTGAAAGCAAGTAAGATCATGTGTTTTAACTGGGAACATGAATTTCAATGCCACCTTTATTCGTAACAAGTCAATGCTCCATTTAGCTTCGTTTTGAACTGTTTGCCTTGCCGCCTTTCCCATGCAAAGCTTCACAGGTCCCCGCTATTGCACTCTCCCCACGTTACAACCTGGAGACTGAATTGATGAAGTCTTCACTGAAAAGCAGAACAGAGGAGATGGGCCAGAGAACTTCCATTCCATTTTTGTTTTATAGTAGTTTTGTGTTTAGTTTTTAAACATTAGAACCAGGATCCTACTAATTCCTGCTTACATCTGGAAACCCCCATCCCACACAAAGAACCACTGATAATTACTGCCTGGAACATAGTTGAGTTTGTTGGGGGGTGGGGTGGTTCTTAGTCACCTAGATTACATTTAAACCAGGCTTACTTAGCTTCCTTTTGCAAACATTATGAGGGAAGAGGGTCAAAAAACTTTACTTTGTCACAGAGATGGGAAAAAAATGCATTTAAACATGAGTGAAAAGAAACATTTAGTTTTTCTACATGGGAAACTGGAACACAGAGCTCAGCCAGCAAAATAAAGCTTACCATTGAAAGCAAAGGTTCAGAAGACCTCTAAAAAGAGTATTTTGAAGAATGGCATGAAGATCAAATGGAACAAAATATGGCCTCACCTACTAATTTGTAACAAGGTGATCCCCAGATAAACAATTAGAATATATCCACTTTTAAATACCAAGCTTTAAGTTCTTAATATTAAAATCAAATAATCTGCATCTTAATTCTTCACTAAATATGCCCATGTGCAACTTGACAGTCACACTGATGACAGATCAATAAAACTAGAATAAAGTATTCTCATCAACTCTAGTATAACACAAAATCAGCAGAGGATGTACATTAAATTATATACGCTGCCATTTACAGAGGTGCCTCTGTTGTGGCTTGCAGGCATTTCATGCTGACATCAGATTGTGTTGTTAGCTGAGGTCACATTTACTTCTGCCTTTAGCTCTTTTACCAGTCTTGATAAACTGAAGTGTTCAGTAACAGGCAAACATACCATCTCAAATGACACCGGCAATCTTTGCCTTTAGCTTACTAACACACACAGCTATAAAAGTACTGAGGAAAAAAAAAAGTTTGATGAATTTGAAGATCTTTGGTAACTACTGCCTCCTACTGAAGGAAAAATAAAATCATAGAATAATTTTGGTTGGAAGGAATCTCTGGAGGTCAAGCAATCCAACCTCCTTCCTAAAACAGAATGTCAGGTTGCTCAGGGCCTCATGCAGCCAAGCTTTAGAAGTCTCCATGGATGGAGATCCTCTGGGCAACATGTTCCAGTGTTTCACTCACTATCCTCAAAGTGAAAAGACTATCAGCTCTTGTTAAAAATTAGTATAGGGCTGATGCCTCAGTCCCTGTAGTACATGAGCTACTGGAACTTACATAAAACCAACTGAAAATATCTTACTGGAAAAGGTCTTATTTCCAATTCAGAGGTTTTCAGGAATTCGTGGTCTGTGCATTATAAGTACAGAAAATACAAGATTCTAGGTCAAAAAATAAAAGATGAGTTTCTCATCACAGTCTTTTATTGGTGTTTATACTGTCTGTTCTTTTACAGAAATCACTTCCATGCCATAAGGGAGCAGAGACCACCTGCTTTCAGAAATGGCCAGTAGGGTCACTACTGGCCAAAGGTGAAGAGCACTAATCAAATGTCGCTCAGGTACATTCTCACCTCAGCCTGGTAGTATACAGCATTTTCTAGGGCATGCAAAACATACTGGTTTAGACAGCTCTGTGATCCAGCCTTCCCAGGAGGAAGATGGTGGAAAGGGCTGAACCACTTCCCAGCTCGCATGCTGTAGAGCCGGGGGGAACGTCCCGCTGTAGCTGACAGAGCACTCTGCCTGGTTTGTACAAAAGACTTTGCTCCCCGTGGCTGTCAAGCAATCACCTTTCCTCATCGAGAGTTTCAAGCAAAATACTAAGTTTGTAATCCTATTTTTAATGCTGACTAGCTAGGTAAGATAAAGGCTTCGTGTTTATCCTAAACTACTCCACAGGACCTTGCACAATCCACCTCCATCACAGAACTCCCTAGTGCCCCAGTATCCTGCCACATTTCCCACACTCTCAGGCAACAGGGTGCACAGAGCCGCTTATACCACACTGCTATAAACGAGAAATAGTTTGTATAAAAATAGGGACAAGACTGCTTTAGAGGCCACAGTAATAAATAGGCTTCAGTGAAGGGGAGCAGCCAGCAAGAGGCACGATCTGCATACACAAGACCCAGCCCAGACTCCGATCCTTGGAGAAAGCCTGCTGTAGTGAGACAAAAAAAAAAAGAAAAAAAAAAAAGACATCTGCAGAAAGCTCTAGAGACAAGTATGATGCTTCTTAAGGGGGAGGGGACAGAGAATATATTTCGGTGAGCTGGTACATAAATGTTTTGCCTGGGGAAGCTTGGGATCAAATCTTGTTTAAGTCTCCAGTGAAAAGGAATGTGGTTGTCACTCCACATCACAGAAGCTCTCTGTGATTAGAAGTCTCTGCAGATTCAGCTCCTGCCCAGCAGAGAGGTCAAACAGCAGGAGTGTCGATGGGCGTTGAAGTGCGCTGGCAGAGCTGCACCAGGAGAAGAGTGCCCAGCTCTGCCCCTCCAGGGCTGGCTCCAGGACTGCCCCTGCTCCCTCCTGCTCGCAAGCAAGAGCTGGCGGGGGGAGAAATATAAATGATCAAGAACAAAGTTAGACCCATTCTTCATAAAGCAGACCTAATTAGAAATGTCAGGTCTCATTATGAGGCAGAGCTCCACTAGATAGGAGTCCCATGACTCAGGAGAGATGTATGTGGAAGACATGCATCATTTCTTAGAGACGTATGCATCCTTCCTCTACCCACACCACACCTAAAGGGAACAGTCTCATTACATGGGGGTGGAGGCAGAACCAACGCTATAAGAGCCAATGCCAGCTGCATAAAAAAACCACTGGGAGAAGCAGTGCCAACACTGTTTCATGCATAAAACTTGTATTTCCCCCTTCCCTCTGAAAGACTAGGAGCAATCATGCCTAAAACACTCATACAAGGCTACTGCAACATAGTTAGCCAGCAGTTTACAGAAGGCCCTGCTCAACTCCCACTGAAATCATTAGAAAGAGTCCATTAATATCAAAGAGAGCAGATTTCAAATTAAAAAGTAGCATAAATCTATCTTTTCTACCTCTGTATATAAGCATCCAAAACTCTATCAAACCACTATCCATCCTGGTCTCCAATGAAGTCCAAGAAATGTTTCATATTCATTGGACATTAGCATCTGCACCTAATACCAGAAACTTCCATGTCAAGCATCTAAAGGACTTCTGTGGTGCCCTGGGGAGCTCTGAAGCAAGGTGGGCCAGGTCTGCCACAGGAAAAGGAGCAGGTCTGGAAGAGTAGTTGCTATAGGTTTTGCCATTCCTGCGAAAAGCCGTTCAGGTGACACAATACAGTGAATTAAGGTATTTATCTCTTCTTCTATAGTGCACTGTTTGTGCTAAAATTCACCTGGCTTGACTCTGAAGGCCAACTGCAAAGAAGCAGCCATTAGCAGTTTTCCTCACAAAGATTTGGCTGCAGTAAGCACCCTGCAGGCTACTTGTAGGGTGTAAACCAAGCCAGGATTATTCAGGGCTGTCTGCAGTTTTGGGCTTCAGGGTAATAAACAAGAGAAGAGACTCAAACTGCTTTGCACAATGCAACAAAAGAATTCCTTTGACAGAGCAGCAAGGCAGAATTAATTCCTTCATCTGGCAGAAGAAACCCAGTCATTATACAGTATTTGCTGTCTTAATACTACAAAAACAGGATGCTTTTGCTTATTATAGCTTGGTTTTGTTCTATTCAACATCACTATATTTGAGCTGCAAACAAAATACTTCAGCCAAACATAATGAAGGAGGGCAGCAATGCCATGTCAGACCAGGGCCAAGTATGCACAATGCATTAACTGTACTTCGCACTGCAGTAACAAATCAGCACTTGTCCACTCCTGCGTTTAGAAAAAAAGGTTCTCTTCATGCCCCCGATTCACATGGCTGTAACTGCAGTTATTGTTCTACCACTGTATGTTAAAACTGCATACACCATCTGTATCAGTATGTCTTTCTCTGAAATGGATTTGGTAACCTTACCTCGGCCAGCCTAAGGTCAATGACTTGAATATGAGAAGTGACTAGGTACGAGCAGACCTTCACGCCTGCAAGCATTTGCTCTTAGGTTCTTTAGAAATCAACCAGGTGCCCTTCAGTCTAGACACTTGAATAAAATCCCATGGTTATGGAAGCTCCAGCTACTGCGGTTGTGCTATACATATACTGTTGTGCAAGGGCAAGGATGCTCTTTGTCACCAGCAGGAGAAGCACGTCTCATATTCTTATTGCCCCTAAAATACTGTGTTTTAATTTGCTATTACCTTAAGGTGACGACTGTCCTCAGGGGCTGCTAATTACAGCTACTTAAACTCAGTTCACTTATTCTATGCTCAACCTGAAAACAAATCTCATCAAATAAATGAGAGCAGCAGCACAGGAATTCATCAGTGCTCCACAAGAGTTGTAAGAAATTTCATCTCTTTCCTAAGCAGTCCTCGGCCATTGCTGAGGCTGCTGATTAAGGACAGCAATTTAATTCTAATTGGGACAGTGATTCTATATAAAACCAGCCCAGAGCATTTGCTTATAAGAACTATCAGGAGACTACTCTCAAGAACCCAGCACCCAGCCAACATACAAAAAGGGGGAAGGAAGACCCCACCCGTCAATCGCTTTTTGTGGAGACTAAACTGTTTGTGAGCCTCAAGCAAGGTTTCCTACATCAAGAACACATTTGTAATTCTTTCCATAGCAGCAGAAAGCATGTGATACCCTCACTTGCGCTCGCTGAAGTACTTCACTATGCTTCCTCAACAAGTGTTGAAGCCAGAGTGTGTGAAATACATAAACACGACCCAAATAAGCTTCACGAATCTGCAGAATATACAGCTATGGGATACTCTTTACTCATAACAGGTTGCCCTTAGTGGACCAGCCTTCTTTTAGGATATTTGAGTAATCTGTACTCCCACCTCCCAGAGGACCATTGAGAATTAAAAGGCTGACTTAAAATCACTGCTACATTCACAGTGGTCAATCTGTGCATGCGCGCACGTATGTGTATGAACCATCCTATTGATAGATTTGTCCCTGGAAGATGCAGAGTACAATAAATGACACAGCTAGCAGATCAAAAACATGAGATTTAGGGTTAGTCCTTTCTTGTGAAAACGTCACTAGAGTTAGTATTGCTCAAGCATTGACCCCTAAACTCTTTCTAACAAAAGATCTACAAAGGAGAACCAGCTGGGCAAAGCAGCACAGAAGATACCAGGAAACTGATCCAGAGGTTTTAAAGACAATAACCACTGCGATATGAGGCTTTGTTTTACAGATTAGACCAACCTGACACCAAAAGACATGAAAGAAATTGAAGGAAGAGACCACAGCAGAGAAAACAGCAACACTATGTAAGCATTACTGAAACGTGATCGGCTCCGCAGCTTTACTAGATGTTACTGCGGTTTCCATGGAAAGTGTGTAGGACCTTTTCTAATTCATTCTAATTCTTGTTATAAACACTGGACTGTAGATTCATCCTTGCAACACGTTCCAAGTTGCATGCGTTCCCTAAAACTGTTGAGGTTCCTCAGATCCACATGGTAGTTTTACCAAAGGGGAAGAAGAGAACAGGCCCTGCATAAAGCAGCTCATCTCCAGATGTGCAGGGTATCAATGTATTTAACCTCCATCAGTGTTAGTGGAATTGTGCATCTTTTACTCATGAGGTCCACACTAAACAGCATCACCTTGTACTTTAGCTGCCCACTCCTTTAGCCTACATTTTACGCACGTCTGTTGGAAATACCATGAAATGCAGCAGTAGAGTGATTCTGCTTCGTTACACCAAAGCTTTGCCCAAAAACCATTTCTGTGTTCATATAGTACCATCAGAGGTCAGGGAAGTGATGATACACACACAACCAAAAGTAACTCTGGTCTACTGCTTCCTTGCAAGGGAATCCTAAGGTCAAGGTACTTTGGATTCAATACTTTGGATTCAATCCAGAAGACACAGTAGCACTAACAACTTACGCGCTTATTTTTCTTCTGATATTTGCTACTACCACAGTTGAGACAATCAATAGTGACCTGGAGGTCAGACATCTCCCAACAGATAAGACCAGCTGGACTATGGCTCCAGGCTCTTCATTCCACCAGCTGATCCCTCACAGCTGAGAAGTACCCAGCATGATGAAATCATCATGCTTCATTAACAACAATAAATATGTGCTTGTTTTCTTTAATAAGCACTTAAGTTCAACACCATTCCAGCTTTGTAAAAATAATAGATTATTCTCAACTCCTCTTCTGACCTGGACAGGAAGAGCCACAGTGAAGAGGTATCTCAGCTGTAGATGGTGACACTGTCCAGCGACAGATGATGATGAGGAGAACCAGCCTAGACAAGTTTTGGCATTTTGTTCCTGAAGCTGGGAGGCATTTACTGAATGTGCACAAAAGCAACACCACACACACACACATCCCCTACCTCTTCTGAAAATACATATAGTAATTGCCTTGGTAGAGCATTGTGAAACCATAATATTCCAAAAGGATCCAAGCCCCTAAAATGAAGAACTGCCCATAAAAATGGCATGTACTGTCACATGTAATATCCATTCCACAGCAGTCAATTTGCCCAGGTGGTTTCCACCTTCTAATCCATTACAGAAAAAGCTTGCACCTTGAGACAGTAAGTATCAATACAAAACCAAGGTCTATACAACTCATACCAACAATCACAGACTTTCCTATATTTAGTCTACTACATCCACAGTGTAATAAGGATTTCAACAGGACAACAGGTACACTGAGTGGAGAGAAGAGGAGGAAGAAAAAAGGAAAAAGATGCAGCTTTTGCAAAGATGGCTAACAGAAGTCATTTTCCTCTGAAAGCTAAGACGAAAGGCACAGGCTTCTGATGTACCAAAAATAAATGCAATGCATGCTTCTATCCTGTAAATTAATTCTTCACAGGTGAATAGATACAGAGCTCCCCTGCCTTTCCATTTTACCTAGTCCCCTCCAGCCTTGCTGACTTCCACAGATATCCCTTCTGTTACAGAAACGCAGTTAAAAAACACAAAACCACAGAAAAGCCAGTGACATCCCCATTTGGCACATTCTTGCAACTGGGATTCAATGTTAATTCAAAGTATTTATAACCAATTTAAATAACCTTCGAACTGATGCTGCAAAAGGAAACAGTCAGGAAATTAAAGCCTCGGTGATCACTCAAAAACATCACACACCAGGAAAGGTATCTGCAAATACCCGTCCTCCACCTCTTGCAACCTGTTCTGTTCCCTTATATACACACATCCCCTTCCTTCACCCTGTCAAACAGATCATTTATCATATTTTATAGAAGCTTAAACTGAGCTTGATGCCACCAGACTATGGATGTTTACAGGCTATTTTTTTTAAAGTTCCACTGTTACTGCAAGATTGCTTCAGTCTCTTCACACCGTTAAAAAGAAATTTAACAGGCAAATACTCAGACACTAACAAATAAACCCCTCCATCCCTGTGGCACATTCATTAGCACCTACCTTTCCCCGTAGTCATTATCTGCAGCACTGGTGAGATGCTGGGGAAGAGCACTGTGCTCCGGGAGCAGCCCTACAGTACATGTCTCTCAGCAACTCAGCCACCAGCAAACTCTCCACCCTCCTAAATGACTTCTCAGTGTGACCTAGCAGACGATTGCCACATCTCCTCCAAAATAAAAGCCTGCTCAGCATTCAGCTGAGCACCATGTGTCCTCCTATACCTGTTTGCTCTCATCCCTCCCTTCTAAATTTGAAAGTTTGAATTCCAGGAGATAGTAATATGCTTATTTACAAAGTTATGTAGTAGAAAAGGAGCAGAGCTCGTCTTGTCCATTTATACCTTCCACAGGGATGTATTATCAGTTAATAGTACTCATTCCAATATCACTCAGACATTACTGCGCTCTCAGCCCCTGTGCAGGTCATTGCTTTTTTTATGCGACAGGAATGATGAATCAATGAAATGAATTTTCAACTTGAAAACAGTGTTCATAGAAAACAAGCAATAAAGGAAATTAAATTGCACAAGGGGGTATGAATGCAGAAAAGCACAGCGCAGCGTTTGTTGGTTCAAACCCTCTCTGTGTTATCAGAGACAGCTGCCCCTCCTTCCAGTCTACTTCTGCCGCCTGGATGTGTGTTGACAAACAAACAATATCCCACTCACAGATGCATGGCAATGCTTGGCAAATGTGGGTGATTCTTCCTCCATGTAATAAATATCAAAATAACATTTCAGTGACTCTGCCTTATTACCAGCAAAACACAGGAATCTAGAATAGCTCCAGTTTCCATCTAATTGCCTCCAAGTTGTCAACTTCATCATAAACAGAATTCATTCAATAAATAGCATATTTACCTTAAGCAGTATCTCAAATTCAGAAGTAGTTCTACTCAAGAGTAACATTGCTCCTTCTTCACAGGCTTTCAGTAACTGCATCTGCTATTTTAGCATTTTTTTAATTAACCTGCTTACTCTTAGAACATTAACTCACACAGGCAACTACTGAAATTGCGTCCTCCCCTCACCTTTCTCCGTGCAAGTATCTGTGGGGGAAGAAATCTCAGCTCCAGACTTCTGGCTTTAATATCTCCTGCTTTGACTTCCTTGCAGCCCAACCACCACTGCCAACTCCACTTATCCCTAAATCTTGCTCTCCCCAAAAAAATAAAAATTCAGTGTAGACAAGTTGAATCCCTTCCCTACCCACAGGTACCATACTGGCACACCACCGCAACATCCCTGGCATGCACCAATGTAGAAGTGCCTCCCAAAAATTGCGTGACTTATGTAAAAAAAGGAGGGTTTACATCAAAGAATGTCATATTATGGTATTGCAATGATCAAGAGCATAAAACCCACACCAAAACATTTTGATTACTAGCAGTTTTGGTCTGGGTCATAATTTATTATCAGCCTGTATTTCTCAGTAGATCACTTATTTCATTCTTAATCTGTCCTGAAACTCAAATACAGTCTTCTGGAGTCCAGGTCTGATCCAAAGTCAATTCAAATCCATGCAAAAATTGTACACTTTACATTCAGGTCCTTCCAGACATAATACCGAGGAAATCTGTGCAGCATGAATTTCTTGGGAGTCTGTTTTTGTCCAATAGCCTCTCTCTGTATCACATCCAACTGAAGATCATCACACAATGCCACACGAAGACAGCAGCTGACTAGCTGGCAATTATTGGCTCTTTCATGCTGAAAATATATTTGTCCCAGGGGAATAAAGCATCTGCATAATTAGCAAAAGCAGTTACACAAAAAATAATTAGCTTGCTGAAAGCCCAAAGGGGCAAAAACTATAATTTTTGCTTCAAGAGGCTGACTAATTATATGCCAAATAACAAAACAGAGATGCTCTGAGAATCATCGAGAAATCCAATGTGGATTTTAACTTCATATTCTAGCTATAAGGGCTGCTGGTAGCCTAGCAACAAGCAGCATACTTCAGCATGCCAAAACCTCCCCCGACTTAATGAAACACCTCAGATTACTATGCAAACCTCCCCCACCTCACTATGCATTCGATTGTTGTATCACTAAATGATAAAAACAAAGCCTAGTCAAAAAAAATAATCAAACAATTCAAGATAAACTCAAAGAAGCATTAATAGACTGTGGTATAGAAACATAAATAAATATAAAACATATGAATCATTTGCATAGACTTAAAATTCACATACTGATTAAAGCTGGTTCATTAGATTTATTCATGGGATCACAAAATGCCGTATTATTTTAACCACCTTTTCTAGTAGACTGAAGAGTTCTCTATTCGTGTCTTGGGAAGCATTAGTTAAGGAATCTTGAACAGCTACAGAACACTTGCTAATCTCCAAATGACTCCTGACGTACATAAAATGCTGCTGTAGTTGCTTTTGGTTATTTGCATCTTCAGTGACCTGCTAAGAGGAAACTTATCCAAAACAGCAGTCTCAGAGATAAGAGACGAGTTTTAGTCATCACTCTTTGACCAGTTCTTTTGCCGTATTTCACCATTTCAGAAGCCACAGTTGCTTTTCCACCTGCCCAGTACCACTATGTTCTGCAATAAGTCAGGTTTGACAGCCACTTTCAAGTGTCGCTGCAATTAGCACAACTCCAGTGCTCCTGGGCCAGAGCTCAGTTATGAGTGATGCTTTAGCCAACAGCTTGCTCTTGGTTACCCACCAGAGAACTACAGATTCACCATATTCACCCATAAGACCACATTAAAAAAAAGTTAGACTTGATCTTTACCAGTGAGATGGCAAGTCATGATATAGCTTCAGTTAGCCTTTCCATTTCAGAGGCACACATTAACCTTAAAGACAGATCCCTTCCCAAGGGGCAAAGGATGTTACTTTTCAGCCAGGTCTGTTCCGCAGCCAGTACGCACCCAACACAGGGAGCAGCTCACAGCAGAAAACCCAGCGTGAGGGAGCCAACACTGCTCCTTCCACAGCACCATTTTACGCTGACAAGGGCTTACAGACCGCAGTCTGCATGAACATTTACCAGTCTGCTTCCCAGAACCCCTGAGACACTTGCTGCAGCCTGCGTAGCACCAGAAATAGTACATGCTAGCTACAGAGAGGGACTAACATGAGCTTTTAAGACAAGGTACAACTGCACCATATTGCCTGGAGTCATTTCATCCAGGCCATATAACATGAAGGTTAAAGCGTTAGTGGTGTGTTCACCTGGTGGAGTTACAGTCTAAACGGAATGGTATTAATGATAAAAGATAGATACCCTCATAATCAATACCGTACTCTGCCAGACTCAAAGGATTAACAAGACTGAGACGGCTATTTCCTGAGAATAGCAAATCTTTTGGGTGTGCAATTTTTATCATCATCTTCCCTGGTGACTCTGACAACCGCTGAATGCGTGCCCTTGGTTCAAAAGCTGCAGGAGGCATCAGGGACACAAGAAACCTGACAAACTTAGCTTGCCTTTAGGCCATAATAAGCTTGTGACCATGTGTGAAGATAAGCCTCATCCACTGGCTTACACACCCTCAAAAAGATACACCTGGAAGTTGCACAGAGCTGTTGACACATTAGATATGGTGAGCATGTATGCTGTATTCCTGCTGTGCTTGGAGGGCAAGGAAGAGACAGCAAGCCAGCTTATAGCACTATGGGAAATTGAACCGTCCCCTCAAACACACCAAAAAGATATCAATAACTAACGTTCCCATTATTAGCTTCACAAATGTGAACTACTTTAAGATGAATTCATGCAACTACATACTTTTTTTATTGTTAGGGGATATTAAATGCTTCTGGCAGAGCGATGGGAGATCCTAGCCTTTCCACACCTTGCTCTCTTTGACCAACTCTTCCCAACTCCCTTTCCCCAGGGCTATTTTGGTCTCAATGCCCACACAGGTCAACAGAGGAGAAATGCTAACACACACACTCTAGGGATTGCATGCAGCCACAGCATGAGGAAGGACAGCAAGCCATCAGCAGATCAGGTTAAGCAGAGTGAGGAAGACAGGAGTACTTGTGTCTGGAAGCACAAAAAGCCTGTCGATGAAGTTGAGGACATGAGACAGCGTGTGTAAGGTCTCAGGCACCGTATGTTGCCCTTCTAGAGAATAAACCCAAGAGAAATCCCACCACAGCATTTATTTAAAAAGACCACGTAGCAATACCTCTCACCACAGAGCACAAGTCTGTCTCCTCAAACTCCAGACAACAGCAGTCTATGTAGTACAATGATGCATCAAATTAACTTTTAAGCTCATTCTATTCTACTACTATAAAAAACCCCTCTACCTTAGCCTAGCCAAGCGGAAAGCAAAGAAGTTGGATCAACAGTAAGCTCGTCAGTTTGAGGTAGGATTTCAGACCAAACACCTGGAGGTTGTAAACCTTAAGATGTTTGTAAGGGATTAAATATTTACTTCCCCTCCCCTTTTAAAAAAGTACATGTGTTTCTCAACTGTACTTTCTTGCCACTGTAAGCCTTACCTACCTATACAACCAATATTTTCCCACATTATGCAAAAGCATAATTTTAACCCATTCCATCACACAGAAACTTGCGCTAGGTCTTCATCGTTCCCAAATGTACAAAAGAATATCACATCACATTTCAGAATAGTCCAAAATATAACTTCAAAATTTTAGATAAGTAAATTTTACTATTTCCTGCACAGATGAAGCTTACTGTATTTTAAAATGGATAAGGCAAGAAGCTATTAAAAATACTTTCTAGCTCCTAAGTTTATCTATAAGAAAAGCAGTAAAACACACTTGTTTTTAGAGTAAGCAAGATACTAATCAAACAAGAAAGACAGAATTAAGGCTCTGATAAGGGTCTTTGACCATCAGTTATAAACATACAAAGTACACAAACTTAGGAACTGCAAAATACAATACCTAAACAATACGAGCTTTAAATAGAACACTACTACATTAATATGTGCACTTTCTGTGCTATTTAGGGCATTAAACTGAAGAGGCTTCTTCTCTTAAATTACTATTTGATTTACCTTATGAACAATTTAAACAAAGATGCACATGGACTTGCAGACAGAAGATGTATTTCCCTAATGAAACCCAAGAGGAAAGGAAGGACAGCTCTAACACCACCTTCTGTTCTTGAAACTTACACTTCATTCTCCTTCTCATACTACTAGGAAGACAGAGCAGATGAACTAAACATCAATTTTATTTGCTCCAAAAGCTACATGTATATTTCTGAACAATCATCCATACTTGTCTTCCCTAACAGAATGCTTGCTCTGTGTCCATTCGAATGCCTCACCAATTGAAAATTGCTAAAAACACCAGAAAGAGAATACAAGTACTTCTACTCACCACCTGAACTCTGGATCATGTTTCCAGATTTTTGGACCTCATCAAATTTTGTAAAAATTACATTCAACCTGTTTGAAAGTTAAAGAAATACACAATAAGTAGTTGAATTTAGTTTTTAGGAATCTTGCTTTAGGACAAATTTTGCTTCACAGGTCATTGGAGCACTGTCAAAAACATCACTGTGGAGGGAAGTTTTTAAAATTAAAAAAATATCACAACATGCAACAGCTGATAAGGAAAACTGAGAAACAACTGATACCACAGAGGTCTAAGAGACATAATTGGAAATACTACATTACTGAAGATGTGACATGTCTAATTGTAAATGCATTTCCAGTTCATTGCCACTTTGCCTATCTTAACTATTTGCAGAAATACCACAAAAAACACCCCTTTGGCCCTGCCACCTTTTTCTCATTCATGTCACAGGCCTGGTGGAGCAGAAGATCCTTATCACATCTCATTATTCCCTCACAGAGAGCTTATTACTTTAAGCCACATTGTGGCAGCAGATGTTTTCTCTGGAGAACAAGAGGCAACAGTACTGCCTCCCCCTGCGTGCACCCCCTCTCTGAAACAACCTCTTCCCTCCTCCCTCTGTGCACTGACCCACCACCATCCACTCCATCCTCAGGTCTGACCATGTTCCACCCTGCACGCCAAAGATTGAGGCAAGATGCAGAGCAGCTTCCTCACCACACCTGAAGTGGCAGAGGCAGAGGGGCAGTGCTTTGGTTTTGGTGTGGGTTTCTTTTTTTAATAAAGCCTTGGGACTGATGATATTGACTCTGATTTTTTTTTCCTTTATGACAGCCTTCTAAGTTGCATAAACACAGGCTACTATGAAGTGTCGTCTCTACACATGCAGAACATTCAGGAAAAACACCGCATTAAATGTTAAATCAGTTAACTACACATCTATAATAATTTTACTGGTTTTCCAGAGATGCTCTGGCATACTTGGGCAAAGGTACAGGATCCACATTAAGTGAAACCTGAATAAGTGTTTGCAGGATGAAAAAAAAACCAAACCCTGATCCCAGGAAAAGGTTCAATCATGCAACTCGTGAAGCCTTCTTGAAGGAAGGAATAAGAAGCGGCCCAAAATAATTAAGACATAAGGGCATTCTCAACTTACCGAGATTGGGGTAATCCTTTTTTACTGAGATCAGCCCTTACACGTTCACCAACATGTCTATAAATTTCCACAAGGCTGTTTATTGCTGCATCTCGAACCTGAACATGAGATATGAGAGAAGTCAATCATTTTTATAATTTAAATAAATAAATCCCTGCCCTACCTCAGAGAAAGAAACATGCTTATTTCCCAGCAACAGCAGTTGCCACTATACACATTACCACAGAGTTCATGAAGGAGCTTCCATCCCTACATTTCAGATATTAGCAGTATCAGCAGGTCTAATTTAATTGAAAAAGCAGTCAAGATATAAGATGAAAGGTTTTGTACATAGGGACACACACAGGGAGCTCGGCTGCCTTTGGCAAACTCCACCACCCATTGTGTGGAACAGGTACATTTACTTGATCAAAAAAGCAAGGAGACACACAAATAGACGTTATATTGCTAACATGTTATAAATCAAACCAATTTTTAATGCCATCTTACAAACTTATGTTTCTGTGTTGATAACAAAATATGGAGGGAGGAGTAATCGATCACCTGAGTCACCATGAATTTTGCATATTTTCCAAACTGATTTGCAAGAAATTGCTGAGCACATCCTTCCACCCACCCAACAGAAGAGCCACAAATCTGATTAAAGTGTCACCTTTTTGTACAGAACCCCCTTCCTCCATCAGATACAGCAGGCAGAAAAGGTAAACTATCTGCTCTGCCTACAGAAATATCTATGGAGCTATGCACTTCTGCTTCTCAGATGGCTTGGCAGCTACCCAAGCACCCACATACATCAAGCCTAGACACAAGATATTTTTCAGGCACAAGCTAGAATCGCCTGTAGGTGGGAGTCAAAGGGCAGGCACATGTGCCCTGCTTCCTAGCCAAAAAAAAAAAAAAACCCCAACCCCTAACACTTGACTCACGCTCATCTCGCCCTGTTCTCCTGCTCCACAGCCTTCCCCTTCAGCAGGTCACCACCAGTTCCCAAAACACTGCCTTCACTTGTGCCAGCCCTTACTTGCCTCTCTTCTCTACCCATCAGCCACCAGGCAGGACTTCTGGCCACAGCTCAGGACGGACTCTTTGGTGTCCCCAGTTTCTGGGTACGCAGACCCTAACCCAGCCTCGCTCTCTGCCTCTGACAGCCAGGGAGGGGAGGTCACAGCACCCGCATCTCTGCTTGCCGCGAGTCCAGCCGCCCCGAGGCCCAGGCGCCAGCCACGGAGGCACGGCAGCCAGGGCATGCCGACAGGCTCTGCCAGACCCCCAGCCTGCCGCCAGGCCCCCCCAGCCACACAGGCAGCACAGCTGACTGCGGAGGTCCTGGCAGCATGATCTGGAAGGGTTGCCTCTGTGTGCCAAGTTAACCAGAGGTATGATTGCAGGACTGGATAAAACCCGTACCTGGGGCAAGGCAGGGAGCTCCTACTGTCATACTTGCTTTAATCTACCACAGCGATAACAAAGCTTTAATGCTCAATTTTATTTCTGAGAAAATACTCAGTTTAAATACAGTTTTTATACCAGATGCTCACTGGGTTACACAAGCTCTTAAACTGCATTAGCTGAAAACAATATAACTTAAAAACCTCTTATTCCGAGAAGGGCAATAAGGAAACAGCTTCCATGTCCACAACAAAAGGGTTGAACACTACGCCTGACCTGGATCTGTGTTTCTCCATCATCTCCTGCCAAGAGAGGGCAGCATTGACCAAGCATCAGGCAGCCGGGGTCTCCCAGAGCTGCAGAGAAGGCACTCCCAGCCCAGCAGCAGCCCCAGGGGACCCCAGGACCAGCTCCTGCCCCAGGACAGGCACTGTTCAACCAGGAGCCACTTGGACAGCGATTTGTGTCTGATCAGATCAGGCACAGGCTTTCTGGGGATGAGACACCAGACCTGGGATAAGGGGCAAGAGATCAGCCTTATTTCCCACTGCCGCTGGGGACTGGAATAAGGAGCTGTGCCAGGCACATGGAAGAGGCAGAGGGAAAACATGCCTCAGTCCCCTCACCTACTTTCCAACTAATTCAACAGCTCACCAACGGCAGGACCAACACATCTGCCTGTGTAACAAGTCAAAGTCCTAAACCCAGTGTCCTCTCAAAGAGCAACAGCTTGCTCAGCCGTGGCTCAGAACTACAAAGGACCCTGAACATTAAGCTTCCTTCAAAACTTCTTGGGGACACAGGTTTATCCTCCTGCGTTGGCACAACCAGCAAGGGGTGGCTGCTTCACACTCAGTCCTCCTCTTCAGCATGGGGAGGCCCTGGCAGCCATGGGAATATGGCCAACTCCAGAGCCAGTGTTAACCCATTCCCCAGCTGGCCACCCCACACTTCCTTCCAGCTAAACATTCTAGATGTGGATCATGTGTATTCGTCACCCATGCTAGAAGGGCAATGGGGATATTCAAAAACTGCTAATACCTATGTTATATGACATTAATTTGAACTCTGCTTCCCCAACCCTGTTGTTCTCACTAACCTCACATACTTACATCTGATTTCAGATTAGGTCCAGGGCAGGACAAAAAGCATGTAGAAGTGACATTTTCTTTTTCAACATGTATTTTAATTTGTTTTGCATCACGGATTTAAGGATCCTGTACAGCTTCCACGCCTCATTCAGAAACTTCCTGTATAACTTCTGGCAGTGCATGTGGCCAGGCTGTCCAACATTTGCCCGCCTTGCCCAGATTGGTTCTTCTCTGAAGGTAGAAAGGGGCTGTCTGCAGCCCAGAGGAATCCCTGCAGCCTCCCCTGCATTCAGGCTCTCAGGTACAGGAGCTCCTGTTCCACAAAGGTTTCCTGCTTTGTTCACCTCACCTACAGATTCATGTTGTTCTGTTCAACTCTTGAAGTAATTGATATGCTGGTTTGGGTGTACTTCAAATCATACCTCTTCACAACCAGCCAAGGGCTCTTCACAAGCAGCATTGTTCAGAATTCAACACCGGCAGCACAATTAGCTAATTTACCAGCCAGAACACAGAGCCTCGCTTACCAACAAGGTAATCAGCACAACCTTTAGATGTGACTCACAGCAAAAGCTTACCTGGCTGTTTGGATCTCCAAGTAAGTTACATATATGTGGCACGATCTTACTCAGTGTTAAACTCTGAGCTCCAGATCTGGGAATAAAGCACAAAAGAGCACCGATGTGAGTCGCAGAGCAAGCTTGTTCACCTAATGTAGGTTTGCAGGAGGTTCTGACTTACGCATTGAGTGTTGCAATAAGGCAAAGGCAAATCCCTTCTCTTGTCCGGAAATTTTTGTGTTTGAATCCTCCTAGCATCCTGTCCCACACGTACTGTGGAAGGCAGAAAAGGTGGTAAGACAGGAGAAAAAGGAGGCGGGGGAAGAGAGAGGAGAGATAAATTTAATAAAGAGGATAAAATCTCTCCTTTTTCCAGGAGACATACACCGTAACATCTCTGGAGCTTAAATATAAGCATTGCATCCATCCAAGCAGAATAGGACAAGAAATAGAAAGACATTTTTAGATCTGACTAATTCTTTCTTCTGTGCTGACTTCACAGTAACTCTCCACTAGCTAAAACGATACTTTCGCTTACAGAAAGCCAGTATCTTCCAAGGACCCAGCACAGCAACACTGACATCCTTGGGAAATCCACTGACACTCACACTCCCATGAGCATCCTGACACACAACAACGTTCTCAAACGAAGCGACTATCTCATAACAAGGCATAGGGAGATGAAGCCATTTCAGACAGGGCCACAGGAGAAAACCTTCTGTCTGACAGGAAAAAGTTCTCCTTTTTAAGCAGCCAGTCACTGTCACACACTGCAAAGGGCTGTCGAGCATACCTGAGGGTTAGCAGCTTGTTCCATGATTTTTAGCAGCAAGGTCTGATCCTGCTCCCTCACCGAGTCCTTAGAGTCTCCCAGCCTATCAAGTAAACTTGGCAGCACTAAGGAAAGAAGACAGGAACATCCAAATCCCTCAGAAGAAAGCAGTCACAGTGGCACAGCCCCACTCTGCCCTTCCCTCTCCCCCCCCCACCGAATGGAGGGATGAACCCTCCCACCCTTCAGCAGACCCTGAAACCACCAAGATCCTCCTGAGGGCTCCCACAGGAGAAAGAAGGCTTTGTGTACAAGGTCAAGAGGCTTTGGGTACAGCAGCCAAAGTGGATCCCGCCAGAGCAGTGGCGATATCCCCCCCCACACACACAGACCCCTTACCCGTGCCAATCTGGGCCTTGAAGCGATCTTGCAAGCGGGACACTAGTGCGGAAAGGATGTCGATCCCCAGGAGAACCACCTGCAAGCACAGGACAGATGGTGTTTTAGCACGCAGCCTTTCACCCCCGGCCCACGCACCGGAGCGGCAGGGACCCTCCCCTGGGAAAGGGGCCCCTTCCCGCCCTCTGCACCACGTCCCTCGGCTCTGGATCCGCACTCGCCCGGGTAACAGGGTCACGCAAATGCACCCAACTCTTCCTTGCCCGGCTTCTGACAAACCAACCAAGCAGTTTACAAACAGAAAAGCCCCCAAATTATTGCTCCCTGTGACATTTGCAAGCCAAAACTCACTGCTAAGAACTTGACAAAGCCACCAACTGTAATTGCCGCTCAATGCTAAAATCATGCATATGTACATGCAATGTACATGTACCATATGCATAACGATTTCAGTATTTGCTGTAACTAAGACTTCTAATTAACTGTAATTATTACACTTACAGTTAGAAGATGGTGTGCGATAACAGCTACTTAATTATTCACTTGCAGAAATTAAACCCAACATTTTCATGACAATATGGAAATCTGAGGAAAGGCATTTTGTTTGAGAGAAGCTCCAGGACAGGTTGCAGATCAGAAAACCCACTCCGATTAACTCAATTTAACAACAGTACAAAAAAATCGTATCATATACCGAATAATACCACGTAGGCTGTATGCTAAATATTCAGCAAGACCCTATAGATCGCGACCGCTCTGAACGAGGCAGCTCTCCGCAAGGTTTTAGTGAGGCGCCGAAGTTAGCAACCCCTGGAAGCGGGGATTCTGAGGCGGTGGCGCCAGGGCCGTCAGAGCGCAGCCCCACTCCCCGCGGACGGTGAACACCCTGCATGTACATATATACCCATACATCTGTACGTACGCGCGTGCA
>NW_009260026.1:3503408-3552096 GCF_000687185.1 Egretta garzetta | reverse complement strand
CGCTCTCGTGGCGTCACCGCACCCGCCTGCTCGAGCCCTCCTGCCGCGGCAGCGGTCAGTCGGTAACACAGAAGCCGCCCACCCTCAGCCCGGCGTACGGATCCACCCCAGGTTCAGCCCTAGGGCAGCGGGGGAGCTACAGGCAAACAGCCCCCTCCCCATCGAGTCTCCTGAAAAGAAGCTTCCCAACTCCTCGCTTGTCCCAGCGTGCCTTCTCCACCTTGGGAGGACACGCGGGAACACATCACCTTCTCCAAACCCGTTTTCTCCCATCACAGTAACAGATCCTTCATGTCTTTTTTTTTTTCCCCCCCTCTTTTAACTCAACATCACTCGCAGCATGCCGACAAGACCTAGAATCTATTGCTACACCGAAGGAGAATTTTCCTCGTGCTTTTGTAAGCAGCGTTTCGTTTTCACATTAGTCTTGCACACCGGATTTAACCTACCCCGGACAAACGCTCGCCCAGCTTCAGAGCCAGCTGCCTTGAGCCCTATCCCTGCCCACCAGCTCGCTCAGCTCCTCCTGGCTGGGGTACAGCAGCAGAGCCCCAGCAGGAGGATGGGCCTTAGGTCCTCATTAGCCAAGAGATGCTTTTAAGAGAAGTCGCTGGAACTCTGAACACCAGTCATTGCTCACAGCTGCCTGATCAGTCTCACCACAGCAGCATCCTGTGTGGAGAAGTAAGTGTGCTGCCTGCAATCACGGAGGTGTGCCCAGGGGATAAGCCTGATCCCGGGAGAGGAAAGGATGCATCTCCTCTTCAAACTGCCTGAGAGCCAGAAAGAGCAAGGGGAACTCATCACTCAAACATTAAAAGGAAACACATCCACAATGCAAACACAGCCAGACGCCCTGCAGCTCACCCCCAGGATCAGGTGGGGGAGGATGAGCTAAGCCTCCCAAGGCTTTCGCTGTTGTGCTTATGGAAATGGAGAGCTAATTAGCACAATGATTACAGTGGTGGCTTGGACAGCTATTGAGGAAACAACCATCAGGGGCGACCAAGTGTTATTCCCTACCACACCGGACTCATTTAGCAACCCTGATGTGCCACCTGCCCCTCAAACTGCTGAAGGTCAGATATGGAAAGGTGAAGCTGTGTATGGGTTGAGATCCAACAGATCCGTTAAAGGGAAAGACAACAGCAAACCCCAGGCATGACTGGAAAATGAATGAACCGAATTCCAGCCTTTGCTGCATTGGATTGACTGCACTGAAGAGCCCACCCCACTTTACCACCAAGGCGGTTACTCAAGCTCTGCCTGAATTCACACACACCAATGACCATGAGGAACTTCAGGAGCAGGGAAACCATCACACAGGGACGGAGCAGCGATGGGCCCTGTCAGCGGCCACCCCATTGCTGTGATCTGGCAGCACGCCACTCCCCGGGGAAGCCAGCCGGCAGGCACTGCTCCACACCAAGGCACCAGAAGGGCAGCTCTCCATCTGAAATTCTAGATAACACTGCAGTGCTGATAACTAGAGCTCTTCCAGGCCTTTACATCTGCACAGGTCTTGCTTCATGCTCCAAGCAAGGTAGGACTCAACTCACCAGTATCTCTAGTAGCACAAGAGGCCATCAGCCCTCAACCAAGGAAACACCAGGTCAGCAGCTGCTGCTTTTAGCCCCCCTACTTTATAGAGGTCCCAAAAAGAGTTGTCTCAGGTCTCCCAAGCCCACTGCAGAAACACAAGGGCACAGCCCTAAGTCTGCCGCTCTGCCACTTTGCTTATTTGACTCCTGATGTTCCCCAAGACAGTCAATAAAGCAATTTGTGCCATCCAGTATTTAGCTCAATTGGCATCATCAGTGCTTTGCAATGTCTCAGATTACTTTCTGTAGGCTCTAAGGTCTGTCAGCAAGCCCTTCTCCTGCCTCCCTCCAACTGCCAGGTCTTAAGGCACCATCATTCCTAGTAAACAAGGCTCTTTTTAATTCCTGGGGTGCAATACATCTTTTCCCAATACAGAAAATACTTTTTTTTTGGTAAAAGGTCATCAAAAACTTCAAAGAACTCAAAGCATCTGTCCTTCAATACCTGGGTGATGTTGAAAGCAAGCAGCTCCATGTATCAGAGAGCAGACAGCCTGTCATCATCTGCTCTAACAGTAAACTCACCAAGCGTGGCAGACAAATACATGCATCCAACACAGCTCAAAACAAGACACACCTAAATGCACTCCCATAAAAGGGCAAGAAAGCAAGCTGTGCAATCCAGCACCAGCTGATCCAGCACAAAGTGACCAGAGTGAATCACAGCCTCGGGCAACCCCAACAGCCTGCACTAACATGGCAGCTCCGGACTGCAGTGGGGAAGAGACAAGCTCTTTCCTCCACTCTCCAACACCACATGCAGCAGAGATGCCGTGGCTGCTGCCCAAACCTTTATCACGTTTCTTGCAAGGAATCAGCAATGGGCTGAGCGGTACATCCCCACAGGCTGGCCTCACTCTGCTGCCTTCCTGCTGGACTTTCCACACCTGGCAGCTTGGGACCCAAGTGGGAATGCTGGAGATACAGCTTCTATCCCAGCTGTATCACCAGCTTGCTTTGTGCTCAGTGTCCTCATCTCCAACACTGTGATGACACACCTTGGCTATTTCACTTTGAACTCTGCCTATGAGGTCTTTCTTGGAGGAGAAAAGTGAGGTTGGAGACTTGTAAATCTCAACATGCAAAAAAAAAACGGCAAGAGAATTCAACCAGGTTTGTTTTTTTTAAAATGCTTGCTTAGATAATCTTTTGGATTCATAAACAAAGATATGGAGAAGCACTTGCATACTTTAAGTAAACTTAATATATTTGTGAAAGAGAACGCTTCAGAGTACATATTGAAAAGCCTGAGACAAGCACCCATGCCCCACGTCACTGTCTGCCTGATGACTGGTGCTAATCAGACAGGGAACAGTTACCAATTCCTCAAGACATGAAACATCCACCACAACTGAACTGGGCACCCAAGACCAAGCAAAAGCTAAAATTAGCTGACATTTGCAAATTTAGTTTTGAAGTGAGGTACGTATTTTGGGTCAGCACAGCAATAATAAAACTCCTGGCAGACAGAGAAACATGAAATTAGCTTATGAAATGCTGACTGCTGTATTCCACCTGCACACAAGTATAACCACATCCACCCAGAGGAGCCCATCTCCTCCTGCCATTCCAGCAGTTAACATTTCATGTTCCAAGGCAGAATCACATCCACACTGGCAACATGAGTGCATTGCCTCAGCCCAAAAATCCTAGTATGGACACAGGTTGTTTGAGCTATTCTGTACAATACAATTTGCAAAACCAACACCACCAACCAAGAAGGCAGCAACAGTAGCACAACTGGTTTTACTGGCATGACTATAAGCTGTGGTCAAAGAGCTGAACAGAGGGAGGACTTAAAGTTATTCCTTGGTTCTTCCTCTAGATCCATGATATACCATCCATTCTGTCACAGGCACCACCTTCAAAATCCACAAACAATTTTGGACACTGGGCCATTGATTTGCCATTCAATACAGCAATGCCTCAAGAGACCGGCCGCTTGGTTTGGATATGTAAGTTTTTCAATTGGAATATGGACCACAAGCTCTTGGGATGACTTCCCAGAGAAAAAAAATGCCCCTTTTATTTCTCATCATCTACAGACAGATTTCTAAATCTGAGATTCAGAAAATTTAACTAATTAATGTGGGAATTTGTTCTGCTTGGAAATTTAATCTCATAGTGACTTTTCTTCTGTTTTAAGACACTGACCAGAGTCCAGACATCTGCTTTGGATTTAAAAGAATGGGGAAAAGAGCTAAAGAAACCTTTCAGAGTGTTTTTCTGCACTCCTATACAGCTGATCAGAGTTATTCTGCCCAGAATGGGGAATTATACTAGGCAATACCAGCTCAAACACAGACAGTATCTACGGCCCAGAAGAGTCACAGTAGGTCAGGAACATCCCTGGCACTCCATCCTTCCCTAGCAGGGAGGCCAGATCCTGTACACTGGAAAATATCAGCACTGAGGGGCTCCTTACAGCACAGCATGCAACTGTTCAGCAAATCAGACCAGCAGCACACTTAACAGGCCTGGCAGGATTTAAACCTCACAACAGCTTTTGTCTCTATGTCCCTCTTCCTGGTCTCCCTGACTTAATATTTAAAGGCCTTTTCTCCTCTCCCAGCAGTGTATCTGGAGATGCCTCACTCTTCCTTCTCTGCTGTGAATCCATCCCCTGCTGCCCATGAAGATGGCCCATGGCAACAGGCCTCTCTAAAAGCAGCAAAGCCCAGGCTGCTCATGCCATGTCTGCCATGTCACTGTGTCAAAGGAAAATCCAGGAGTTATCAACTGCCCTGTGCACCTGCACCCAAACAGGTTTCCAAATCTCCACTACTTGTGGGACAGTGACAAAGGACAGTGAAGCCCACGAGACAATGACTGCCTGCCACAGCTCGCTGATGGAAACAGCTGAATGAAAACACCCAAGAAACCACCAGCACTTGTAAAACGAGGAAAAAATCTGGTTATTGAAAGCTCTCCTTCTTTTACAGACCTGGGAACAGATGAGCAACTCAGTAAATAATGTGTAGCTCTAGAGTGAAATAAATCCCAGAAAGACTAACGTCATTTAAATGCTGGGAGGTATTAAGAAAAAGCTGTCAGAAGTTATCACTTCTATACATAGTATATAATACAAAAATACAGGGGTGTATTTTTACACCTACTGTTAGGACACAAGGGCATCTTTCTTACGCAAAAGCAAAAAACCCCAAGAACTATTTTCTGGATCCAGTAAAAAAACCCAAAACACAGTCATGTCCTGATGTAAGAGCTACAGACTTGGTAGAACACATGAGAAATTCAAAGCAATTCAAGGAAATACACCGCAGAGCAAGAAGTTTTTGCTACAGAAATTCCACAAAGAAAAATGGAGGGATACTTAAAAGAACATGATAATTCATGTGGACATCCACTTCTAGGAGAGTTGACAGGGTGAAGGAGCTGGAGCAAGTACCCACCTCCTAGGTCAAGGAGCTGGAGCCAAGTCAGCCCCCAGCCACACTGCTCCCGGGCCTGCCTCTGCTCAGTGGAACTGAATGGGTGAGTTCCTGAGAATAACAAATTTACCCTCTTTTGCAAAGGTTCTGCACTGGTTCTTGAGTGGCTGCACATAATCATGATGAGAAGGAGCAGCACGTAATTACTGGGCTCTGTCCAAAGGACACAGACTCACAAGTTGCAGAGTCACTGCTGTGGAACACAGGTGGCTTTTCTAGCCTGAGCAAGGTCAAAGCTCCAGACAGCACATCAGGTAAATCACTACTGGCACAAGCTACAGTCCATGCTCAGTCTCCAGGGAAGCAGCACTCATGGTAATACATCAGGAGACTTTGCAGTTGAAGGCAGAGTCCTAATTTAAATCACACTTTCCTGCCCCAATTACCCCAAACACTGCTGAAAATCAGGAGCAGCAAACATTGTTTCAGAAAGGTAGTCCTGTTTTTACAGCACCTTACAGGTATGGATATCTGCATGGCAGTACTCAATGTCTAGTGTTTTTACATAAACCAACATCAGAACAGAACATCTGCACTACCAACTGCCTTTGGATCCTCACCACAAACCAGTTAAATATCTTAGTCACAAACACTGCCACTATTCTGTACATTTCCATTGCCCCCAGCTGAGCACTTACACATACAGCCAGTAAGGAAAAATGGATGTAGCTCTGAGCACCGATGAGGTCATGCCTGTGTGCATCAGCTGGGGATCGGACCCACCATATCCCTGAATATGCTTGTAGCTTTGATGACAAGTTGCATCTCAGGAGCTTAAGGCAAAATGAAGCATCATACAAGTGCTAGGATCTTTCTGACAGAAAAACAACACGAATATGTCACGGAAAGGGAAAAAAAAAGCCATTGGAATGCCCTGCTTTGTTTTTCATGGGAAAACTGAAAGCCTTTATTATAGCAACTAGCAAATTGCTACTGTAGCAGTGTACCTTATTAACAGACCAGGTTGGTTTACATAGTAAGAGTGTTTTCCCCTCTGTTAGAGGCAAAAGCCTGCCACAGTGCACAGAGGGGGAAAAAAAAAAATCACACTGGTAATCTGCCTTTAGGCAGAACCATTTTAGCTGGGGCATCTCAAAGTTCCTAGCACAGAAGCACTGACCATGACGCCATCTCTAACACCTACAGGAATAGAAAGTGCTCAGCACATTTTAAAATTGAAACAGAAGTGCTTCTGAGAGATTAGACAGCATCTGGAAAAAAACAAGGTGTCGTGGTTTAACCCAGCTGGCAACTAAGCACCACACAGCTGCTCGCTCACTCCCCCCCTCCCTCAGTGGGATGGGGGAAAGAATTGGAAAAATAAAAGTAAGACCCATGGGTTGAGATAAAGACAGTTTAATAAGAGAGAACAATAATAATAATGGTAAGAGAATATACAGAATATATAAAACAAATGATGCACAATGCAATTGCTCACCACCCGCTGACCGATGCCCAGCCCGTCCCGAGCAGCGATCACTCCCCCCGAGCCACAATCACTCTGCCCGAGCCCGACCGACCGACCTCCCCGAGCATGACATTATATGGTATGGAATAGCTCTTTGGTCAGTTTGGGTTAGCTGTCCTAGCTGTGCTGTACTCCCAGCTTGTTATGCACCTGGCCAAGCAGGAGAAGCTCAAAAAGTCCTTGAGTAGTCTGAGCACTACTTGGCAACAGCTGAAAACATCAGTGTGTTATCAACATTCTTCTGGTACTAAATCCAAACCACAGCACTATGCTAGCTACTGTGAAGAAAATTAACTATCCCAGCCGAAACCAGGACACAAGGCAAACACACATCCTAACAGATAATCACCCCCAGTCCCCTCTGCTCCCTTAGGGCTCAAGAAGAATAGTGGGAATTGTGAGGATGCTCAAATATCCAGCTAGCCCCCTCGACCACTGGTTCCCATGCTTCTGAACACCTGCACTTCCAGATTACACCATTCAATACAAGCTTTTATGAGGCTCAGCAATCCCATGAAGCAGTGACAACAGGCCATGTGGACAGCCTCATGAGGATGACACCAAATAGGTGCAGACACAGCCAAGACCCACTAGCTGCTGGTACTGTGAAAAAAAGCTGAGGATCTCTCAAGCAAGGTTGAGCAGCCACTGTGGTGAGCAGTCAACAGAAGCTGACTTGCGTAGGGTAGAGGGTAGTTACCAGATGCTGGCATCTCTTGCTAGATCACAGCTAATGAAGCTTTTTTGTTGTCTTGTTTGGGAAGAAAAGAACGCATGCAATTAAGAGTGCAATAGCATGTTCAGTAGCCACAGCCTTTGCAAAACTCTGGAAACACCCTAAGACCTGAAGCTTCCACAGCAGCTCCCAGCCCCGCATAGTCAGACTGCCTGCTCAGCGTCTACCATACAATCCTACGTCCTTGAGAAGAGTCTCCAGACATAATCCACAACAGCCTAATAGCACAACTACAAAGAACTCCACTGAGTAAAGGAGAAGAACAGTTCAAGATGCTTTTGTTAGCTGCAGGAAGACAGACAATAGCCCAAGTAAGTGAAGAGATGGATGCTAGGTAGAGAAGGGGGCCACAGATGGCAGGACAGACTGCTTCCTCCTTGGCGGGAGCCATCACTGCAGCAGGACTCCTTTCTGCAAAGCTGCTTCTTTAGCCCATTGAAATCTTCCCACCCAGAGGAGACTGTAAGAGCTGAAGCGCTGACCAACTGGCCACATGGAACACCTTTAACAACCTCTTAACACAAGGACAACAGCTTCTACAACCTGCCTGAATTCTAGCTTCAGTAATTACAAAATCCCTACCTGGAATTCCCCCTCAGTTTCCTCCTGAAGAGTCCTTTCTCCGCCTTCCATTGCTGAGAACTGCTGGAAAGTGCTGCTAGCACTGTGGTGCTCTAACAGCCAAGTAAATAAACAACTGATTTTATAACCCCCAAAAAGCCCGAAAGGTTCAACTGCTTAGAAAGAACAGCACTAAATACTATGCTGGAGAGTGCAGTTGGAAGAAAAGGTGAAAGTCAGGCTACACTTAACCACAAAGTGAAAGAAAGAGGCTGCTTATTTTCTTCTCACCTGCAGCCGTAACACTGCAAATTTGCAGCGAAAAAAAACCAATCACCTCAGTGCAAACAGACACAACCCATAGGGTAAGGCTAGGACAGAGCTGGCTGTCCCAGCAGCAAACAGCAGCTCACAAACAAGAGAATCCAAGCAAAGCTTTCCATAAAACAAAACCAAAACAAGCACCCACAAAAAAACACACAGATCCTGCAGATCTTCAGGCAAGTTTCACATATGACAGGCCCAATGAGCACTGTTCATAATTCAGTGACAGCTCTTCCAGTGCTCAGCATCACAAGAGAAGGTGATTTCAAAGCCTTGTGTGACAAAACTAAAGTTCAGGGCTTCCAGAGATTTCAGAATTAAGTGGGGCCCTGATACATGAAGGAAAAGAGTCAAACGTGCCAAGAAGCACAAAGAAACCAGCCTCTGGGACTAAGCAGCATCATTTTCAAGTATAGAGGATCTCTCAGCACATGCTGCCCTTTATCTGCTCGACCTGCACCTTCTGCTCCCATCCCCTTAGGCCTGGTGAAGCTGCAGGGATATTGACAAGCACTACCCTCAAGGGAAGTCTTCAGCAGTATGTCAGAAGGTCTTCCCTCGCAAACAAGCCTTGGGGAGGAGACAGCACACTTCAAATGCCTTTCTGACCCATTCAGAAAAGCCCAAAGGATGACCCTTAGAGACATAGGTTAAAATACTTCTCGGTCTCTCCTACACCACTAAGGGATGCACCTGAGCTAGATCTAACCCAGTATCCACAAGATCTAGCACAGCCCATACAGCAAATGTGATGCTTCCCACAGCTTACTATTCAGTACTGACAAGACAGGTCAGTGAAGACAGAGATAGCTGGTTTAAGCTGTTGACTATATCAGTTTCCTCTTATCATTCTCTCTCTTAGTCCCCCCAAGGTACAATTAAATGCTCTTTTTCAAGGCATGTCAAACAATTTAAAAGGGAAAGCTTCCAGGGGTTTACTATCAGTGTTATACCAGTGACTCCAGCTGAAACCAGGACCCTAGAAAACCAAATGCCACAGAAACACAGAAAGGGACAGTCCCAGTCCTGTCCTGCTCACCTGGGTGTGCCTATGCAGGTAGAACCAGACCTCACATCAGCAGATATGCACCAGTGCCCATCTGCAAGCTGGGCAGATGTCACCATCCACTCTGCTTGAGCCATTGCATCATCCTGCACAGGGCCACTCAACTGAAGTGACACAACTGGCCCGGGCCTAGCACCCTGCAGACCTCTTTACACAGCTTCTGGCTCAGCAGCTCCAACCAGCTCAGAGCTCCAGCCAGTCTGTAAACCCCCCCAGCCTCTCACAACTATGGCTCTCTTACACCCAGCTCTTAGCACAGTTCTCGTTCAATTCAGGCATCATTTTTAATATCCTTTAACTTCTAGCAAGTAGATATCTTCCAAGAATTTGATCTATCTGGTCTAGGAAACAGCAATAACAACGAAAATACATTCTGTCTCTGCCCATTTAAAAGCTAATGCCAAGTTTGAGGTCGATGCTTTCCCATGCTCCAAAACTAAACCCCACATGCCACTTAACACACATGAAATAAGCATTCTTCTTCCTAAATATGTTCCTCCCCTCAACTCCTTTTGACTTATGTGTCTGTCCCTTTGCCTTCTTGGCTGTCATCACTGAGATCTGGAGCAACAGCTGAAGCATCACTCTACTGAGCTCTCACAAGAGCATAAAACATCTGTTTTCCTCCCTCAGACTGAAAACAGACGCCTTTTTAGTTGTTTCTAACAGATACTCAATTATATGACAGCATAGTGAAGCACAATGCATCTAAATTAGGGCACACCCTTGGGCCACATTGGCACATGGTCAGAAACCCGAAAAGGTTTTGCAATCTCAGGCAAGCTACCTACCCACAAGTATCTAGGGTCTGAGACACCCCCATGCAGGCAAGGGCAGATTTCTTGCCTTGGCACTTAGAGGCTGCAGATGTCTGCAGAACTGCTCTGGAGCAGAACACATGCACCAAGCACTATGCTCTTGCCCTGCAGTTCAGCTTCATACTTGTGGCTTTTCTAACAATCTGTCTGGAAAAAACAATTCCACACATATAACCATCCACATCATCCTACTCACCTGATATTCCACATCTGAAATGGGTGATAGTTGTCACCACAAGGCAGCTGTTCAACAAAATCTGCCTGGAAATAGTTATACTGGCTATTGTAGTCCTGTTGGAAACCCACTGCTCTGCAAAACTCACACAATTGGCACCCACAGAAGCCCAGCCATGGGCAGACCTAGACAAGCAGCCCGGCAATAGCTGGCTCAAGATCCAACCTGAGACACAAGGGTGGGCTGACACTGGTAAGACTCAGCTCAACCAGTACTCATACTGTGTCTGTTCCTGTGGCTGAAGCACTCCAGTCTCCAGAGCTGTTAAACTGGTGAGACACCTTACAGAAAACAAAAGAAAAAAGAAAAAACAAAACAAAAAACCAAACCCCTCAAGGGAATAGAAAGTAATTCTTCATCCTGCATTGCTTGAAGGGGCCAGCACTTTCTTAAGGCAAAAGAACAACCCATCTGAACAGCTGATAGCACAAGTGGAAAAAAATTGGAAAATTATAGGGACAAACCACATACATTTTGGCTTCTATATCCAGCTGTAGAAACACATTTAAACAAGTCAGGCAAATAGTTCCTATCAATGCTCTAGTGCCACAGCTACACAAACAAGCACCCCTCACATTAAAGGCTTCCACAAATTCTTATGGATTAATACAAGAAAGAAATTAAATGTTCAACTAAATCATTAACTCTCAGATTAATTATCTTAAATGGACCTCTTAAGAAACTGAAATACATCAGAGGAACAGAAGCTGTAAACGTAATACAAGAAGCCAATCAGTTCAGCACAGGCTACACAAACAGCTGACACCCTGGGAAAGCACAGCCAGATGAACCCGGTACCTCCTGGACAGGCTCTACTCACCTTTTGCAATGGTTTTACCATGTTGTTCTCTCCTTCATAACTCCCATCATTATTTTCAACACAACAATGCATAAGCTGAATCAAGCATTTAAGCAACCATTTTAATCATGATTTTAGATGATCGGTTGCCTTGCTTTGCAATTCACTTATTTTCTCTAAGAGGTTTGTTCTTACTGGGCACTTGTTAACAAAAACAGCCTTCTAACCTTCCGCTGAACAGGATATACTATATATTTATGCAAACAGTTAATAGCACAGCATACCTTTATAAAAATGCAAAAACTTAAGAGCCTGAATATAGCTTAGTAAAAGAGGCTGGGCCATGCTTTGGGGGAGGGAAGTTTTTTTTTTTTCACGCCAACACTGCAGAAACTTGAAGCAACACTGAAAAGCAGTGTTATTTGAAGAATAAATGCAACCTGCTGGATACAAGTCACATTTCACTGCAGAAGGGGAAAGGAACAACTACTTCCCAGTTTTTCCAAATTGTTCCTTCTAAAACCTGTTGATTTTTAACTAAAGAGATCATAGAATCATGGAATGTTTTGGGTTGGAAAGGACCCCTAGAGGTCATGAGAAGTGGAGATATTTGTCATTTGCCAAGGAAGAGACTGAAGAGACTCAGCTGTCCCATCATCACAGGCAAGTTCAAAGGTGGATTGGTTTTTGTCTCTAAGATTGTAAGGGAGGCTTGACGGAATTTTCTAAAGCACAAATTAGGTGCCAGCTTAAACTGAAATCAGCAGCACCCTGCAACAGCGATACCTCTAAAAATGTGTCCTTCACATCTTTGCAACCTCTTCATTCTATAGGGTCTCATCTCTTTTTAATCACACAGCTTGGCAGTTATGCAAGCCTTCCTGCTCCTGTCACTTCAGAAATGGTTTCTTGACTTTGATACAAGTTTTCCAGACTAAAGTAACCCATCAGTATTAAGCAACATCTTTTATGCAGAAGTGAGAGCATGGTAATTCTGAGAACTTCCAGAGCCAAAACCTGATGTCTTGTGAATTCTGAAACAAGACAGGCACAGTGCTGGATAAGATACTGTGCCACCATTAACCTGACATGAAAAGGATGCTGCATTGTTTCCTCCCACCCAGCCCTACTGCACATTCCATAAGGAGTTGGAAGACACAATAGCTCTTTAACCTTTAGCATAAGAAAAGGGCTCAGCAATAAAATGGGGTTAGAAGGCATCTCCAAAGACCAACTAGTTCAACACCATCCCCACCCCACTGCTCAAAACCAGATCAGATGGATTATATTTCTACAAAGCATTTTCTTTTACTTGATTTTAACATACAGGCCTTCAGCTGTCATTGACTTCAAATGTTCATTAAAACTTGAAACAGTTTTATGTATTCTAGTTAGAAGAAGCTCTGCCAATTCATGAATTGATTTAATGAGTTTCTGTGTCACCACCAATAAGACCTTGCTGGCAGACTGTGAAACAGCAAAACTGATTTTATTTTTCTAAATACTTTTCTAGGTACAGTAGTACAAGCCAGGCAACAATTTGTAGCCCCCAAAGACTTTAGCTACATGATCTGATCCATCACAATCTTGGACTTCAACAGGTTTTCATATGGGTATAAAGGACCTGAAACATGGATCAAGCAATATCAGCACACACATATGTCAAGTTCAAATATTGCCAGCCATAGCAGAAATTGGTACATTCTTTTCAGCACAGAAGTGGCATAGGGCTTTTGGTTTACTTATCAAGAAGGTTTTGTTTAACTTGACATCATCTGATAAAAGTAAAAAGTCCAAAGCCACACACAGTGATGGGCTCCAATTACTATTCCTCTGTCTATCAGCCTGTGTCAACAGCAACTTTGCTCAGGAAGGGGGATTGCTGCTGGCAAGTCTCCTGCAGTCTAGGGCACAGAGACTATTTCAGAAGAACAGGAGATTGAGTTTCACAGATAGTAACCATGTCAGACCAGAAAGCATCATTTAGAGAAAGAGGAGTTAAGATATGGCGATGCCCAAGGATAACACTAGGAAACATAACATGCTTTCCTGATAACACTGCTTGTGGTGCAGGTTAGAGATCGAGCGGCTGCTTTTTCTTCAGCACAGGCATAAGTCAAACAGATCAGTTGGTAAATTTTGCACAAAACACCCCAAACTGATTAGGAAGGCGATCCCAGCTACAGTTACAACTCTTTTTGCCCTTCACCTTTTTCCTCCTGTAGGCTAATAGCACTTTCCTGCACCCTAGCAAGATAGGAAGTACAAACTAGTGTTTTTCAAGACCTTTCATACCCTCATCTAGAACTACAGAGCATTATTACTACCATAAACTTGTCACGCTGAGGTCTAGCAGTACTGTCCGTATGTTGAAAAGAAGTATTATTTGGCTATTTCATATACATCTGCCTGCAGTGCTGGGACTGTGCCAGCAAGCAGTCCAGTTACAAACGAAGTTCAGCCTAAGAGCTGTACATGCAGAAAAAAAAAAATCCATGCAGAGCTACTCATATGCTCACATCACCATTTAAAGAGATTTCTCCTCCCTCCTTCAAAGGACTTGAAATTTTGACAGTGCATATATACACTCTGTTCCTTGTCTTCGAATTCATACATCAAAGATGCCACAAACAAAAAGCATTGTGGAAGCAAAGCACAGATTCTTCATTAACCATTTTGTTTCTTTGAAGAACTGCAAGAGATGTGCAGGGCCCACACTGGTTTTGGTTTTGGGGTTTTTTTATACATTTTTACTTTTTAATCAAAGGTAAAGAGTTCAGATTTGCTGCTACAGGACAGATTCTGACCCATCAGACCAGCATAAACACAGAATCTGAAGCCAACTAGCTGTTTGCACTCACATCATTCTCCCCAGAAACAGAATGGGGGAATCAGCAGTCGCTGCACACTTCTTACCTTTTGATTGCTTAATTCAGACCTTAAAGATCACCTAAATTGTGTAAGGTAGAGAAAAAATTCTACAAACAGACTTTTAGCTACTAAGCTACTTCAGTCTACTAGGTAGGTTGTATGCTCTTTAAAAAGTTGTCCAATTATGTGCTGACCTATGCCTTGATGATTTCTCTATACAATTCATTAAATAATCCAAGATAGTGAAAATTATTTTGCAAGACGGATTAATTCAGTTGCATTGTTTTTCTGTAAAATTCTTCTTGATCACATGATAATTAGGACTAGAAGTCAGGATACAGCAGCATCAAGACCTCCCTCTTTTATCCCTTATCCCCAGCAAGAAATACAAGGTCCCAGGCAAAATACCTATGGAAAGCAATCTCACCCCCTGCTTCTCAGAGCTTAGTCTGAAATCCCTTCTTAGGAGGGTTTGAGAAAGGATATAACCCTAATCAACACCAGCGCTGATTTTATTGTTCCTTTTGCCTGTGTAAAGTGGCATGCAGGCAAATAGCACCCTTCCAGCCTACACTGTCTCCACAAGGCCATGAAGAGATTTTATTTCTGACTTAACAGAAACTGTGTACTCTCAGCTGACTTTGAGCACCACAAAACAGACTTGCAGCAGAGCCAAGATTAGGCTCCCAAGTCTGCCTTCCAAGCCTCTGGTCCAGTCCTCACCACCCCCACCCCCCCAGAGATGCTGATCTGACCCATCTCCATCCAGCACCCCCGCAACTTGAGCGGTCATAGCAGGCAAACTGCATCAAGCCTGGGATGGGGTCAAACAGCGACACTGGGAGAGATCTTAATTCAGCCCTCTTGGGTGGGGAACCCACGACCTAGCCCACCGAAAACTGATTGTTGGAAAGAAACTTAAAACATAACTAGTAGCTCGTTTTTGCTACAAATTATGTCCTGCCTAAACTGCCTTCAGTGAATTATTTCACCACTGTGCCCACCCACAAAAAGCCTGAAGGTCAGTTCAAGCAGATCCAATACTTGCACCTCCCACTGGTGTCCTGTCATATCAGTGCCTCCCACACCTTCAGTTTTCTGTGTTTTGGTTAAGGAAAGGCAGGTTTATGTGATAAAGGTCCCACAGAAGAGCCTGGTGGTAATTAGCTGACAGACCACAGCTGGAGGATTTTGAATTCCAAGCCTCCACAGGCCCCACAGCCATGCTAAGCAAAGAGCAAGCCCAGCGCACACCCCACTCAGGAGGGAGCAGACAGACACACTGAAGCCCTCCTGCCCCACCAAGTTAAACCAGAAGAACATAAGTCAAACCAGTTTTCTGCTCATGTAATTGCAGTTCAGGAACACTTCTGAGGCAGGCCTAAAAGCCATTGCTTAGTCCTTTCAAGCTCTCACTATATTAACTTGGCTTCTCTCAATGTAGCATCATGCTGCAGTTCAGCATCAGTGAACATGCAAGGTGTACTCTTCCTTAGGCTGCAAAGCTAATCAGGAATAACCAAAAAGGCAGCTCCACCAAGGAATGGATAGGAAAGACTATGATCCCTAAATGGACACAAACACCCAAGTACCATTAACACCACCAGCCACTTCTGCCATGTCTCTCCAATGACTGTAAGACCCTTCATAAGCACAATGACCACCAAGGGATAATACAACCCAGCTTCCTTGTCCGGGACACTTCTGCTGCAGCCAAGAGAACAAGCCTCAAAGACCATTCCTCTTCTCCACTGTTGCTTTCCAGGCTGTATGTGCAAGAAGTTCACCCAGAGGAAACCAACTTGAGTCCCCCTGTCTCAAAGGACAAAATTCTCTGCACACACAAATCAATCCTACCATCTTCTACTGATCCCCTCCCCAGAAAAGCCTTTAATACATATCAACACATTCTTGATCACAGCAGAAGTTCCTACCCAGGGTGACAAATCAACATTGTGACCCACTTGTCTGCCACAGCATGAAAGCTTCACAACACTGTCTCCTTGGTACGACTGTAGCTGCACTCACCCCATCTGCCAGCATGCTCTTTTCCCTGCCACATGCTGTGCCTTTCTAGAGATTACAAAAAGTATCTCTGCCCACGACAATGCCTTCAAAGCTTCATCCCACATCTCCCCCCACCTCCTCTTTGCTAATGACACTGCTACAGAACTGGAGTCAGAAACCAGAGAAGCTAGTGTAAAGTGGCTAAAGATTCCTTTAGATCTTCATTAATGAAGATGTTGCACCTCCAAGGGCACATGATTCCCTCAAGTCAAAGGGAGGCATAAGCAAGGCCTTTGCCCCTGAGCAGATCTACCTACAGGCCAGCGAGGTGGTTCTTCTCTACCCTTCAATTACTTAGCACCTTTCCAGGATGAAAAGAGCCGTGTGCTGGAATCACACCAGATTTAGCAATTAGAGGATGCTTTAGCACAGTCAAAACTCTGCAGAACAAAGCACAAACTACCAGCCTTGTTTGGCAGACAGGTAAACTGTTGCAGTGGAAACTACATTGAAGAGATTTTGCTAGCATGGACTTGAACAAGGATGGTGATCAACTTTTCCCATATCCTCCAGGAGAAGGATAAAGAGAAATCCTCTTAGATTAGCTAGAAAGAAAATTAAGCATGAAGAGCAGAGGGGCACTGGAATAGACTAATTCAGGAGGCTGTAAAATCTTCAAAGGATGTATTTTAGCCACAGGTTGGGTAAACATCTGACAGAAGGCATCTGGGTACATTTGGTTGTCTCCTGAGAAGAAGAAACTGGATTTGACCATTTCCTGAAGTCCCTTATATTACAAAGCCTCAAAATTTCCTCCTTACAATTAGAAATACAGAATCAGCAAAATATGTTATGTTACTAGTTGGTAAACATCCTTTGTGAACAATAGAAGGCAAACTGACAATACTGTTATTAGCAATCCACTGTAGACATAAATTACACTGGCAAATAGAAGTTACTCCCCAGGGAAAGGTTGACACCCTGGTTAACAAAACTTCCCAACACTTGCTTAGCTCAATATTAATGTACAACCACAAAGTATATAAAGGCTAGGGTGAACCTTAGGCTCCCTCTCCTGTGTCTGAAACCCAAACCAGAATTTTCTTCTTGACAAAACTTATTTTGGGCCCAGCTTTGAAAAGTATAAAACATGCATGTCATGAGATTTCTTGGAAGAACAAACTAGGGAAATGGCTCACTCACAGAGAACATGAAAGAGCTTCCTCCTTGCTGCAAGCAAGATGCAAGGAGGCATTTGGAGTCCGTCACGCCAAGCTGCTCCAAGATCCAATAGAACTCCTCACACTTGTGACATTCATTATTCAACACCAAACAACAGGTCTTCATAAACTTTTGGCTATTCAGAACAGCTTTCTAATCACCCATGCATTTAACTTCAGACCACACATGTTGGACACCGCATGAAAGGGAATCAAGGTTAGCATATTCAGTGTGCTCTGTCCTTGTTTCCATCTTAGTGTGATTCAGTTGTGCTGCTTTGCCACAGCAAGTCCTGCTACTGAAGCCAAAGTAACAGAGACCAGCCCTTTCCCAATCAAATTGAACCCATGTATGAAACACTAAGTGAGCTAAACCTCATAAAAAAAAAGAAATCCCCAGGCCATTCAAATCAATATAAAATTCACTTTAGGCTTGTAGTGGTTTAGCTCATTAGGGACAAGTTTAAACTAAATTGTATGAAAGTGTGTCAAAAAAAGGAATTTGCAGAGTTTCCCAAACCTTATGATATGGACAGTGTGTTCCCTCTATGTAGCTAAGATCCACCAGTGCATGAAACCCCAAGGTGAGGTCTGTGGTAGAAAGCATTCACACATCATCCTTAGCTGCTGGCTCTGGAGGGGGCAAGAAACAAGCCGATTTGTTTGTTATGATTTGTTATGAAATTTGTCCATTTCATAAGCACAGTTATTTTCCCAAAAGAACAGAGAAGAGACTCAGGAGGAGGGAAAGACCTTATACACTTGGACACTGTATACTGTCAGTCAGTGGCAGAGCTGCCAGCTGAACCTGAGTCAGTATCAGCCCAGTTCCTATGTGAAGCACAAGCCTTGTATCTCCACTGACTCAACTGTGAGGTTCACAACCTATGCTCCCAGGCCTTGCAGACTCCTCACTGCTTCTCATACAAGTGAAGATATTAAACAGCCCAAGTTACCTGGAAAGAGAAACTATCTCAGGAGATTTTTTTCTTCTGTGGATAGCCCAAATACCATAAAGGCAGAGACCACCAAAACACATTAGTTATCACAGGCTAATCATACACATTAGCATGTAGTACTCATCACATTATTGCAATGCCTATTCATCTTAAAACCACAGGGAAAAAACCCACAGTCTAGCTCATGGTTAAGGTTTCCTAAAAAGTCACTCCACCAGATTTTCTCCAGAGCTTCCCCCTGAGCACAGATGAACAAAATAGGCAGGAAACTTCCAGGCAGGCACTGCACTGCTGCTGGAACTGTCTCCTCTTGCTTCCTCTAACGCAGAGTACAGCCTCCTACAGGCAGGGGCTGCGTCTCCTTTTTGCCCACACACACCACCAGCAGGACAGAAACAATCAAAAGAAGTCCGATGTCTACAAGGTATCTAAAACTTCATCTCATAAGCCACCCTACAAATGCACTGGACCGCTATTCTGACTACCTACACAGAAAAGCTTGGTTGTGGTGCAGACCTGTGGTTTGCCAACCTGGATTTTGTCATCACCACCTCTGTTCTACAGCCTCAGCAACCAAAGGAGGGAGAAGGGTTTGCTGCAAGCTAAGAGTCAATGGCATGCTCTTCAGTATTAACCACTCTTCACTATCACTCTCCTCTAATTCACATGAAATAAAATCCACACAGCTCCTTCACAGACCAGACTGAGAGCAGTACTAGCCAGCTAAAAGGGATCTGCAGGAGAAGCTTCCTTCTTGCAAACCTAGACTATGCAGTGTGTTCAGGAAGGGGGAAACAGCAAGGCTCTGCCCTCTAGTCATTTCCCAAGAGCCCAAAATACTGGAGGCATAATTGCAATTAACTGCTCCTAAGGCCACCAGCTCAGCAGCAGCTAAGCCCTTCCTGTGGCTTCCGAGTGAATCCACTGTGGTGGCTTTAGGAACTGGGGGAACAGACCAGAACCAACAACTAAATTCTGCCAATACACTTTAAACATCCTGCTTGAGACCTGGGGAAACAAGGCATCATTAACCTGGAACGAGTAGCATCTGCATGTGGCATTAGCTAGAGCACCTGCATATGCAAGCACCTTTTCCCCTTGAGCTAATCCCTGCAAAGGCACCTGCCTTCCCAACAAATCTTTACACCAGCAGAAACCCAGTTCCAACTCAGCTGCTCACAGTTCAGCAAACCAGACAGATGGTCTCTAACTTGTAATCTTCAGACACACACAAAACCCACCCGCAATAGTTTCATCCTGTTGTTATACCTAAAGGGGCAAGGCTAGCAAGCAACCCACCCAGCCTCTCTTCCACACCATGAGGAATCCTTCAAGAGGAATTTATGGAACAGCCTCCGTTCTTTTGGGAGTGACTTATAGCTTCATAGAAACGTAAGGCAGAAAGTGAAGAGTGTGAAAAATAACAAGGTATTTCCTCTCCACTAGAGCCCCTTGCCTGCCAGCCTGCTTCAGTCATGCAGACAGGGGAGGGCTCCCTCCCGCCATGTCTGGTACAAGTGTTTTCCTAACACTGGTTCTGTCTCTCTCCCTCCAAAGGTGATGACACTGCACACCAGGATCTTGTGCTCAGTTACATCACACCAGGCCAAGAAAGCTCCAAACCAGTCTAGCAAGCAAAAGCTTCAGGCTGCAGAGCTGTGGTGGGCAGAGACTGCAGGCAGAGCAACAGCAAACGCCCCAGGAGCCAAGCTACCTAATGCAACCACTGGGGAAGCAAACACCAGAGAAGAATGAAGAGCTTCTCCATGTGAAGCAGGAGACAGTGAGAAAACCTCTCCAGTACTGTTTCGGCAAATAATCTTCTATCTTCAGGGCAGCTTTTTTTCCATTCAGAGAGCAGAAGGGAGGCAGGGTACACCATTTTCTACCCAAGTCCCACAGGGTCCAATTTCTGTAGCTCCAGAAATACCAAGTGGGAAAGAAAACTTCAAAGTCAAAGGAAGCAGGAGAGAGGCATAGTCATAACTCCTATTTAACCTTGTTTGTTTAAAACTAAAGAAGAGACCTTTTGCTAACATGGAGAATGTTGTATCCAAGAGCAATGGACTGTTCCAGCTACCAGCAAGAATCAGAACAAACTCCCGCTCGTAAAGGGAGAAAGGACATCAGGCAAGAACCACCTAGCTCCCATGGGCTCGTGGCACCTGCCTGCCACAGGACCAGCACAACTGAGCCAGGGCTGCAGCTCAGCAGGGCGTACAGTGCAGCAGAGCCTACCCTCAGCACAGCCACAAGGAAAGAGCCATCAGGGAGGAAAGCTGTTCTCCCACTCTTCTTTTGGAAGCTCTGTTCTATGTGCTGTGAGCTGGGTTTCCAGACCTGCTCTGCATTTCCCAGGCAGCCCAGTGACTTGTTCAGAGGTCAGAGTACTAAAATTCACTAGCCTATTGCCAAATTTTCCCCACAGGATTGCCTTGCTACTTTATCTGTGAACTAGGAACTAAATACAACCTCTGCCTTAATGCCTGGTGACTAAAGAACCTAGCATCAATATTTAAAGCAATCCAATTCCCTTGACAGAAAGCAACACATGTGTGCCAAGTTTATTGTTCAAGCAGGTAAAAGCAGCATGCTTCAATGATGGGTTTAACTGTTTTGTTGGTCCAAAAAGTAATTCCAGATCCTTTCGCATGAAAAGCACTACAGAATTTAAAAGTTTGTATTAACCTCATCCTTCCAAAATAATTTTATTTTCTTTTGATCTAGCATCAAAGACTTTCAGGATATGTGTATTATTAACTATGCCAATCAGAAGAGCAGTGAATCTCCAAGCCAACTATTTACAGTATATGTAAGGGAAAAACATGCATTAAATAAATCAGATCTTGCAGGATCAAGAGCAAAGCAGAGGGTTCCTCCTAGCAAGCAGGACTTCCAAGAAGTTTTTATACACAGATTAGTTCAAGTGAAGACTTTAGACATTGGGCATCAAATAGCATTATCTGCATTGACAGATTCCATTAAATACTCTGACCCAAATATTCTAGACAAATACAGCCCCTACTGAAAGAAGACACTACAACAAGGCATGGGCCATCACCACAGCTCAAGACCCACGAGGTGTAGAAAACTACATAAAGACTAACACTGCCAGGCTCCACTGTCCATAGTGCAGACAGATCACTTATTGCTCATTACTAACAAAAGAACATAAAAATAGGATATCTACAGTTCCCCTGGAACAGAACATTTATCTCTCCCTGCGTCTCCCCTTGCAGACTCCTGGTGCCTGTGCACAAACTTGCTTTCAGCAGAAAGTTGGAGCTCACCGCATTAAGGAGAAAATTAGCTGTGCAAGTCAAATGAAGAGTGTACACTTCTTTTCAAGCCTCCTTTTAATCTTTTGATGCCAGATAAAAGGAAAAAATAAGATTAATCTCACAGGTATGCAAGTGTTCCCAAAATGAGCGGTGAACAGCAGAGATTCAAAACAGACAGGCACAAAGATGAAACAGTATCTATATGCAGCTTAAGTATGTCATCCACAAACACTGAACATGTCAGCGAGAGAGAAAATTATCTTGTAGCAAAGAACCCCCCCTCTCAGCCTTACCTGGGTGCAATCCTTATCTCCCTCCCTGCCAAGCCTCAACCCTCAATTCAAGGGAGCAGGATGCACCTCAAGTTCTTGCAAGAATCTGGACCCTACTGCAGGTCCTGGGATAAGCAGGTATCTGCTGATGGGCTCTTCCAAACACCTCATTCTCAGCTTTATTTGCTACAGAACAGTAACCCTTTAAAATACAATGACCCAACCCCCTCCCAACTGATCACCTAGCAGGGATCCAAGCAAATAACATTCTGCACAAGGAACACCCCTTTGTGACTGAAGCCTTAATTCCAAATCACAACCCAGCTTGCAATGTTGGGTAGTCAGCTGCTCTCCCCAGAGACATTTATACCTATAATGATTCCATTCAAGCCAAATGAGATTCAAATTTCCTTCAAAATAACCAAGAGCAGAATACAGGATGTCAAAACAAGCATTGTCTGGAAGCAGAAGGAACACCCTTCTCACACCACTGATCTGGGAAGGGCAAAGGAAACAGCAAGGACAAGAAAAGAAAAAAACTGATTGAAAACAGCATTATCTGTCGATCATCAAGCTATATTATTTTAAAGAACACAGACAGAGACCATGATCTCTTTACCCTACACTATTTGCACCAGTAACAGATTTTTAGAGGCAGAAGGGGCTCATTAGGTCAGTTAATCTGATATCCTATGTAATACAGTTCATGAAATCCCAACCAGTTCCTCCTGCACTGAAACCAATTATTTTCCGTGAATAAAGTGTTTCTTCTGGAACAGCATTATGGCTCAATCTGATTTAATATCCTCAAATTGAGTAAAGGAAGATCAAAACTAAGAATTCTGACCAACATTTTTTTTTGTTACAGATACAAACATTACATACCACAGTAAAATGCAGAAAGACATAAGCATTTTTCTCATCTGCAAAAAAAGATCCTCCCATCCCAAGATTCTCATGCAATAGTTATCAAGCATCTAAAATGTACAGACACAGACATACTTTCTAGTAAGGATGTGGTTCTCTAAAGAGTAAATGTAAACCTATAGGCAACAGCCTCACCTCCTTCAAGTTATCTTTTATAGCTCCCTAAACAATAATCTGAGTTCCACATGGCCCAGAGACCACAGGTGAGAAACTGGTGCACTTCAGCCAGACTGCAACAACCGAAGAGGGCTTGGATTGCTCTCGTATCAGTTCCTGTGGCAATATAAAAAGCAGTAACAAGCCAAGAATTTTTTCCATCTTATTTTGTAAAAGCTTTATACAAAACAGCATCTTTCAAAGACATTGCATTCACACAATGCCACAGTAACTGGCATGGAAGCCAAAATTTGACACAAATTCACATTTAATTGACTATAAAAAAACCTACCATGTTAAGAGAACCAATGTGGTTTTACTTTAAAACCACCAAAACTATCACAAGGAAATACAGATTCAAAAGCTTCAAAAACAGGGGGAGTGGGAAAATCAAATTTCAATTATACACTTTGACTTCTGTAACAAAAGAGTAAACAAGATTAGTTACCCCTCCGATTCCTTATTATTAAACACTAGCCTCAAAGGAACATCTCAGAAAAAAGTTTCCATAAGAAAAAATTAAACTGTAAATTAATTCTTATTAGCATGCATACCAGTAACACAGACATAGATATTACAAGCATTTCAAGAGTTAAAAGTAAAAAAAAAAAGCCATACCTTTCCCACATTAGCTGTGGTGTTCATCCAAAATTACATCCCATCTCCGGAGAACCTGCACATGGGCATGCTTTAAGCAGCACATTGTGTCAATTTGAGTTTATCTGACTTTAATGGCAGCAGGATCTGGCTGCTAATTAAGTACCAGATGTCCCAACCCTACCACACCTTTCCTGATTAAAAAAGGCAGCTTTTAGAGCATTTTTGTTAGGTACTGCTCAGCCCAGTTTGGCTGCAGAGCTATTTTCTGGCATACATTCACTTATCAGAACTGCTGCTCTCACTTATCACAAGTGCCTTTCTGATCCTGGGAAAGCAATCCCCAATAACACATTTCATTTCCATCCTCTCAGCTTGAAGATGCCAGTCACCTACAACTGCTGATAGCCATGAAGTAAACAACAGGCTTGAGTCATCTCCTTGACCTCCCAGAAGGTTTTCCTGGCTCATCTCCCACCCAGATGAACACCCTGCCCTCAGCCTCTTCTCCTTGCCTGTGCTTACCTCACCCCAGTTAGAAAAGGCACACCAGAACCTGTCCTCCTGCTCTGTGCCTCTCAGACTGCCACACGACAGTCACCACTGGACATCTCCCCACAGGGAAAGCTGAGTCTATCCCACCCTCATCCTCCCCTGCAGCCCCTTCTTTCTTCAGATCAGCAGCTCCCTGCTCCTCCAAGCTCCTGGCTCATGCACATCCGCTCAGATTCCCCAGAGAGCTTTATCCGGGCCTTTCAAACTGCCAGCATTACCTTGTCTGCACAACCCGTTTTTTGAGACATGGGCACTTACACAGCTCCCCACACTTTTTCACTAAGTGTTTTGTACATCCAAAGCACAGTCTACTCAGCAGTGTCCAAGGGCTGCAGCTGCACCAATTAAGCCCCTTTGGCTGGGAGCACAAAAACAGCAGAACCCCCCCAGCCACCCCTTCATGCCTAGTCCAACAGAATTATATTGATGTTGGACCAACAATCTTGGGATTATTATAGAACGCTTTCCTGCCAAACAACTATGATAAATTTGGATTCTAGTTAAAAAACAGAAAACACACAACACATGAAAGTCTGGAGTACCTGCATGAGTATCTAGTGCATACTCCAGCAATTCATCCTGCCTCTCCTCTCTAAATCAATTTTCCCTTCATCTCATTTCCCTCCTTTGCATTACCTGAAAGGACTGAGGAACCCATGAGACCCACATGACCTAGATGGCTTAACTACGTCATAAGAAACCTGCTTTCCATAGATGAAAAAGTCAGCAAGCCACCCTCACACCACCTTTCACATGATTTAGTTTTATAACAGAGCTACCATCTAGAAAAGTAAACTCTTGTTCTTAAGTGTTTGTCCAGCTACAGCACAGTCTTCTGCTACAATTCCCATGCACTTCCTCCTGAAAACAGCCACCAGAAAAGTCTTTGAAAGATGCCTGTAAGATAACCATCAATTACTATCAGCCCCAGATGCCTCAGTGATAGCACAGTAAAGGGTAAACAGCTGAGAAAAGACCACATTAGGACTGAATACTCAATTAAGATCTCTCCCTGCCTAGGAACCTGAAGGATACTTTTCAGGTTTATTAATTCTCTAACCTCGCAGTGTTTCATGCAGCCTTTCCCATTTGTCCTAAACAGCTAAGAGTTCTCACATAGTTCTCTAACTCACCTTTCTGCTATTACATACCCTTTCCCTTCCATCTTTACCAAATATTCCAGCTCTGCCCCATTTATATCACTACTGCTGTAGGGGGAATTTTCTTACCCTGGTACCTTGGCTAAGATGATCCTTTTCACACCCCTATCCCTCTCCAGCAGTTCTGCACATTGATGTTTTCACCTCTCTACCTCCAAAGCACTGTCATTTGGCCCGAGATGTCAGCTCCTTCCTGCCTTCCTACTCACCTGTACCACCAGTTCCCATCACACCGCCTCTAGGTGCAAGTTTTCAAACAAGAATCACTGCACTCTTTTCCGCACATGCCCTCCTGCTTGGGAAAAGCTTCTCGTTAAGTGTAAGCTAGCTTACTAGAACAGGAAATTCCAGAAGTAAACAAAACTGCATGGAGAAAATGTGACCCAAGCAACATGAAGAAAGAAGCAGAGCTCTTTAAAGGCAACAAGAAAGCTCAGATCTTGATGGAGACTGGAGCTGGTAGAGTCTTACTTAAGCAGACTTACTCACATAACTTCTTCACAGTCCAGCAACATTATACAGGTAACAACTTGCCAAAGACCTAAAGGGACAGAAGGCAGAAGAGGCAGACAGTAGACTACCAGGAAAGCCACCTATGCAGGCCTGGAAGAAAACTTTAGCCAGACAGGCAAAAGGAAAATACTCCAGTCTGTAAGAGCAGATACCTCCTAAAACCCGTGTGCAGTTTCAGCTTTCCATAAAGCATCCAATCATTGCAAGACAAGTTCCTTTTGGAGGTCAAGCAGTTCAGCCACGCACATAGCAGCAGCACATCAGTGGCACCCTTCACTCCTCAGGATACAACACTGCAGTGCTCCCCTGAATCTCTCAGAGTTAAACAAGGTACACAACTATCTTCTCCAAGGTCTTAATTTAAAAAGCTAGGAGTGTACACAGCACCTGCCCAAGGATCATTCTGTCCACAGCACTCTAATTAAGCAGATAAGAACATGCACAGATACTTGCACCAATACTCCTCAGCAAACAGGATAAGTTGGTGCAACAGGACTGACTCCATCAGCTATGAGCAAACGGGATTCCCTCCAAAACTCAGGTACACTTTATTCCCAACGTGAAAGACAGAATTGTCTATATTTATAAAGCTATTACAGAAACTGGGTTCTTAACAGGTCTGGCTCCATCAGACAGCTTTGGTGATGGGTGTACGTCAGTAAAAGCCTGTAACATTCAGCTTTAAACAGCACTGAACAAGTGGCATCCCCTTTATTAAAGCTCCCAATAGTGAGATATGAACACAATACAAGGCAACAGTACTGTCTTTTAATGTAATACAGTTCTAACAGACACACAAAGAACTAAGACAATTAGCAGAAAGAGATGACTTCTAACATACAAATCACAGTAAATGCAGATATTACTCAGTGTGATTTCAAACTACACTGAATAGAAGCAACTTTGTTTTCCATGTGCTGTTACCAGGTTCTCAACCACCAGCTGACTGGCACGAATGCTCTTACCCTGGCAAGGTGCTAATACCACAGTTAACCTTGCAATGCTTTCATGTCCCAAAAGAGATCCTGCCAGCCTTCACACTTGTGCGCACGTCCTGCCCATATGAGCAGAGCCAGCCACAAGAATGGTATGGTAGGATGGGGCTCTACCACCTCATTTTTTTCATTGTTTTCAAGAACTTATCTTTAGTAAACTACTATTTGGACATGAAAAATCATTAGTAGGCATGAAAATCTTCTCTCACACTTAATGCAGGGCCCAATCCTACACATTCTTTCCTCTGGCTAAACTCCCAGCCACACTATAAAAAATTATCTCGCTTTCCACGCTCTGGTAACTGGGACTCTTTGCTCTGATTCTTGAATACTCAAATGTTGCTTTGTTTTAAAGTTTCCCATTTGGCACAACAGTAATACCAAATGAGGAACATAACAGGTTTTGTCTAGTTAAAAAAAGAAAAGAGATCTGACACAGAAAGAAAGTAATGAACGATTTGTGGGAGGTACCGTTCACTTGGAGGAAATCAGAGACTACATGTCTCCACCACGTTCCACACCTTCCCTCCTGCATTTAATGAGATGGCCACAGAGCAGGCAACACATGGGACACAAATACATCAGGTAGCTTTATACAAATTCACACATAGCACAGTCCAGCCATCAGAAACCTGGAGCTCTGAGTGAGCCAAGCAGCAGGACAAATCCAACTGCATTGAGCGTCAACTAGATTGCCACTGGTACCTTGGGTGGCTTATCTTAGAGTCAGCTCACATACCTTTAAGACAAACCCAAACTGCTATGCTGTCATCACTGGCATCCCAAAAGCATTTATATGGGAGTTGATTCACATAGGCACTTCTGACACTGAGACACTTACCACTTGGGTGCTAACAAATTTTATTAGAAAACAAAAAAGAAACAAGTTTTAAGGCCTACTGTAAACAATGATATGGTAGATGGAAGTAGGTGAGCCCAAGGGCCCTTGCAAGCTCAATTACCCCGTGATCCTATGAGCTGATCCTACTACCATACAGGAAATCTTACCTTTCAATCTCAAAATGCAACTGCTGCAAAAGGAGGGCTGCCAGAGCCAGAATCGCATATCTGAAACAGAAAGCATCCCTGCACCAGACTGCCTAGTCTGGTGAGTTGGTCCTCCAAAAACTAACATAGGTGCACTTAATGCTAAGAAAACACTGTTGGGTTTTAAAAAAGTATATTTATTACTATATGTTAGGTATTTTTCAGTCTTATTTTTAAAGAGATTGTTGAACTGTTCGTCTATCATTCATATATTCTTCCCTCTCCCCATAGCTTCTGAATTCTTTAACCAATTTTAGGAAACTTCAACCTAACATGGTAGAGAAAACAGAGATCCCAAAGATATTACGCTCTTACAAATACAGTAACCAAGCAAAAGAGATTCCATTAAGAGACAGACTTCAGCATGAGGAAAACCACAGCATTAGACACCAGCAAATCTACACAGAAAAAGTCAAAGGAAATGAGGCTTCATAAAACTTCTCTGCTTACAAAATGACTTAATTAAAACTAAACAAAGTAAGAGACAACTAGACCCAGTGGGACTGTCAGTAGGTCATTTTTTCATGCTGAAGTTAAAAGGGTGTGACAAGAATGTCTTGAAAGACAACTTCAAGGAATATCCCACAAAGAAGACATAGAAGAATGTGCATACGTTTAGCTGAAAAGCTAACATGCTGGTATTGGTGGGGGGACCCTGGGGGCTGATGAATACTTCTTTCAGCATCAAGAGGACAACAGAACTCCACTGTTCCATTTAGAGACTAGCAAAAAATCAAGATGCCTGTAAACCCACCACTGCAACTAGCCTCCAGTTCAGGAAACAATCCTCAGGCAGGAGTCACCATGGTAGGGAAAATGAGGATTCTCCCCTAATCACCCTGCTGCCTACTAAACACAAGGGGAGCTGGATCACATGAGTGACTGCTAATTCTAATCCAGAGGTAACAGGCCCATGATCCTCAGGTACAGCATGCACAGCCTCTGTAAATCACTGTGGGATTTCCAAGGACCAAAACCAGTATACTTTTTTAAATACTTGTGTTTATTCAAAGTGTTAGAGCAGTTTCAGGCACAGTATCATACCAGTTCTACCATACTGTTTGTCTTGGAGAAACTGGCTGTTCATGGCTTAGACAGGCACACTCTTCACTGGGTAAAAAAAACGGCTGAATAGACAGGCCCAAAGAGTTGTGATGAACAGAGCTAAATCCAGTTGGCAGCCAGTCACAAGCAGTGTTCCCCAGGGCTCAGTATTGGAGCCAGTTCTGCTTAATATCTTTACCAATGACCTGGACAAGGGGATTGAGTGCACCCTCTAAGTTTGCAGAAAACACCATGTTGGGCAGGAGTGTTGATCTGCTGGAGGGTAGGAAGGCTCTACAGAGGGATCTGGACAGGCTGGATCAATGGGTCGAGGCCAATTGTATGAGGTTCAACAAGGCCAAGTGCCAAGTCCTGCACTTGGGTCACAACAACCCCATGCAACGCTACAGGCATGGGAAGAGTGGCTGGAAAGCTGCCTGGCAGAAAAGGACCTGGGGGTGTTGGTTGACAGCCAACTGAATATGAGCCAGGTGGCCAAGAGGGCCAACAACATCCTGGCTTGTATCAGAAATAGTGTGGCCAGCAGGAGCAGGGAAGTGATTGTGCCCCTGTACTCGGCACTGGTGAGGCTGCACCTCAAATACTGGGTTCAGGCTTGGGCCCCTCACTACAAGAAGGACATTGAGGGGCTGAGTGTGTCCAGAGAAGGGCAATGAAGCTGGTGAGGGGTCTGGAACACAAGGCTTATAAGGAACAGCTGAGGGGGTTGTTTCACCTGGAGAAGAGGAAGCTGAGGGGAGACCTCATCACCCTCTACAACTGCCTGAAAGGAGGGTATAGTGAGGTGGGGGTTGGTCTCTTCTGCCAAGTAAGAAGCAATAGGACAAGAGGAAACGATCTCAAGTTGCACCAGGGGAGGTTTAGATTGGATACTATAAAAAGTTTCATCACCAAAAGGGTTATCAGGCACTGGAACAGACTGCCCAGGAAGTGGTCGAGTCCCCATCCCTGGAGGTATTTAAAAATGGGTATGTGTGGCACTTAGGGACAGGGCTTAGTGGTGGACTTGGCAGTGCTAGGTTAACAGTTGGACTTAATCTTAAAGGTCTTTTCCAACCTAAACAATTCTATGATTCTCTACAGACAAAGGACTGAAATGAACTTTCCCGATCACTACGTATAATCCTGTTAATTCTATATTGTACATAAACTATTCAATATCATCACAAGATCTACCCTAAAACCAAATAGATGTCTTGTCCTTATCTATTCCTCTCCAAGAGTTTTCCAGTGTTCTTGCCGCAGACAATTTTCATCTCACATCCAGCCTAAATTTACTCCCAGCCAGCTAATACCCATTTGTTCTTGTGCTAACCTTGCCCTTTAGATTTAATAGTTCTTTCCCCTCCCTAATGTTCACCCCTCTGATGTATTTATAGACAGCAATCGTATTCCCTCTCAGCCTTCATACTGTAAACTAAACAAGCCAAACTTTTAGTCTCTTCTGGTTAGGCAGGCTCTCCAAACCTCTAAACACCACACTAGCCCTTCCCTGCACCTGTTCCAGCTTGAATGCCTTCCTTGCAGATGGGCCACTAGAACTGTACAACACATGCCACAGAAGGGCCCAACAAGGCACGGTACAACAGCATTAGTACACCCTTATCCCCACAGAAATAAATCCCCAATAATCTGCCTTTTCCACTGATGCATCAGCTGTGACCCTCAGCCCTCAGTCCAGTAATACACCCAAGGTTTCCCCAAGAGCTAGCAAACTGTGTTAGACCTCTGAATAAACCCTAGTGACAAGCACTGAAGTGCTGCAACTGAAACACTACACCAGCATTAAAGGCATAGCTTTATCCTCTCAATTTAGTAACCACAATGGTTCAGTCTGTTGTATGTTGACCAGACATTCAGTCCCAGCCGACAGCCTGTTTGGCCTTGCCAATGCCAAGGCAGCCACACTACCAAGCACCCAAGAGAAAACATCTCTACAAAAAAATAAAAAGCCATAAACAATACTCTTGCCCAGAGCTAGCCCCAGCCCTAAAATCCTATGGGAATATAATATGAATTTGGTTAGAAAGCAAGATCAGGGACTCAAACCTCTACAAGCCAGAAGGACATGCAAGGGAGACACTTACTTTGTATCCCAGTTTTCTCCTCATCTCTCACCATCCACTACCAGCTGCAGAGAGACAGAATACCAAGTAAGACAGACCTTGCATGTGCCACTATGGAAACAAACTTCTATTTATTTCAACACTGGGTCTCTGTTCTTCACACTCCTTTGGGATCCTGTAGGTTCTCACTATTTATATTTGATTTTGTAATACCTTGGTAAACAACTGAAAGACACTGTTGTCCACTACACTCAGGCTCACAAACTGTTTTACACAACCAGTAACACATCCACATTGTATATAAAACAACCAGAAAGTGTTACTACTCCACTACAGCTCTTCCCAGCTGAGCTGGAGAAGGACAACCCTTCCTTCTACAACCAGTCAATATTACCTTTTAAGTGTTAAAAAAAAAGACACAGGAAAACTCTAAATGCCAACGTGCTACAGCAGTTATTTTTTTTCCCCATCCTGAATACAAAGGGCTGAAGCTAGTATTAAATTTGACCTAGCCCAGCTGCTACAGATCTCCTAGTTTGCATCACACCCTCCATGGCACTCCCCATACTGCTGATACCAAATAGGCAAGAGCTGCACCATAATCCGGTCAAATTACCACACAGAGCAGTAAGTGTGGGAAAGGCAGGCCCAGCCACTAGAGCCAGAGAAAAAACGACTGATCAGCTGGACTGGGAATTAACATCAATGCCTACAGGAAACTGGATATCCTGGAGCCAAAACTCTGCTCTTTTCTAAGTTTAAGGCAGGAAAACCCACCTAATGGAGCATGCCAGCACAGGAGCCTAAAAATCAAGGCGTGGGTGCACTCTGCAAATGTAGTTCAAGCCCACTGAGTCTTTAGCCCTTCGTAAGATCAGTCTTCTCCCCACGAGAGGAGCCATCAGAAGCTGTTTCTGCAAGGCACCTTTTGCAATATGGGCATACACAAGGAATACGCTCTACTTGCAAGTCCGGATCTCAAGATCACTCTTCCTCTATAGTCCATTTCTCATGTCCTTTGGAAATCAACACTAATTTAATTAATCTTTATTAGCAATTACAGCTTCATGGTAAAGAGGTTTTCAGGGATGAAACTGCAAAAATCAATGTATGTATTACTGATCCTCATGCATCCCTCAGCTTCCCAAAACTCACCAACTAACAGCAGCTGCTTGGAAACCCTTTACAAGTCTTTTTTTCCTCCCCAGATGGCGAAGTCTTTTCTCCCTTGTGCATTAAATACTCAACAAAACACACTCACCAAATTATCATATCAACCCATAACCATGCATGCTAATTATTTCTTAAATCAGGATTTCTCCCACCGAATTTCAACCAAAATAAACATGGTATAGAGAAAAATCTATGCTTATAGTGAACAACCATTCATCAGCTTAAGTAACTCTAATGGATGCCACTTTAAACTAAGCCTGCACCATCTGTTCTACCCCTCAATTAGAGAAGCCAAAAAATTATTCAATACACTGTTTAAGAAAGCCAGCTAATTTATGTATGTAAGTTTTATTTCTCTTCAGCTCAGTGAAGCATGCTCTTGTAATGCTTGATATTCAGACAGATCAGACTAGAAGGCTGCTTTCTCTAACACTATTAGTTTTTTCAGGGAAAATAAAATTTCCCTGAAGTATTTCACCATATAAAAAAATTTGTGTAACATCTCACCATACATTGTATTTTAAAGAGTGTGATGTCTCTAAGTAACAAAATCAACTAGGAGATGATGAAATCTAATCTGAGGTCCTAGACACATGAACACAAATGAACCTCAGGACACAGCCCTGCACAGCTCTCACCCTGACAGACTGGGTCTTCCAGCAGAGCACTGCTTGTTCAGCCAGGAGCCCTGGGCAAGCGCAAGTGTCCTCAGCCACCCAGGGCTGTTAACCACATCAGTTCCTAACTCCTCTTTTACAGGCAAAGCCCTGCAAGCTGCTGGGCACAGAGCAAGCTGCACTGGCACAATGGGATCACCCTATATAAGGGTGAGATGCTCTCCTTGGCAAGCACAGCCTGTGCAGTGAGAGTAAAGCAACATCAAAAAAAAAATCACTACCTGACAAAGCGCAGGGAAAAAAGCCAAAAAGTTTCATCCAGTCCCTTACTGCAACTGTTTCACTTCAAACTGACCTTTCCTACACTCTGCAATATGAGAAAACATTGAGTAGAATCTCTTCAATCTGATGGACCCTGACCTGCTTGAAGGCTCTGTCACCACCAAATCTCTAAGCTGAGTTCACTCTTGGGTGTTGCTACAGCAATACCAAGGGCACTTCCAAACCTTAACTCCAAGAGCACAGACCACACATCACAGGGAACAGAAAGGTGCAGGAGACCTCATCACCACTGCTAGATGGGGGCAATGGTACAATACTCTCCTGCTGTGGAGAAGCAGTCAAGAGAAGGTCACTACCAAACACACTCAGTTCACTTCTAGGAACATCAGGCTGGTAAAAAACTACTTTAAGATCCTGGACATACTCCTTTACACTACACCTCAAAATGAAACATTCAATAGCACATCATAGTCTGGGTACTGAGAAAAGCACATCAGCCACAGATGAGTCAGGAGATCCTGCCCATTAAACAGCATTACCAAACACTGCCATAAGCAGCTCAAAGTGAGGTTGTTCACTAAGAAATTACTGATTATTTTAGCTCTCTCCCCTTGCTATAGGATTGTGAAGTTAAGAGGACATACTGAAGCCCCTGATACTGCTGTGTTGTTTTGCTGCATGTCTCAAGACAGACAGCTCTGTGGAGGCTTTAGTTATTGTTCAGGGATTCAAAGCTCTGCAAAATAACTTTTTCTTTCTTAGCAGGGGAAGAAATGGAGTCAAGCAGAACCACCATCCTGAAACAGCACAGACCAAGCAAACAAAACACATGAAGAAACAGAGCAGAGGCAGGATTCCTCTTTGGTCTGCAGCACCCTGCAGTACCTTCTCCAGCCCAACCTCACTAGTATACCCCACAACTAGTGCCCACATAAACATAGGATGTCTGCTCTAAGTAACTGAACTCCAGAGAAGAGTAAGAGCTCTCAAAGAGAAATCATCTTTTCACTGCACCGTTCTTCCATCTTGCACCTACCTATAAGTACTGCTGGGAAAACACAGGGCAGACAATGCCTGTTGGGTGCAGTTCGAGCCAGGCCTGGCAAGCACAGATACACAAATGGCCTTATACTGGGCCTCAGTGCCTTGCTTCATGTAACAACCCTCATGTTTCCTTGACTTGAAAAGCACTCTGAACTGTCCAAGTGCCTTCTGCACCTAAGGCAGCTGCCTGTTAAACAGCAGGGATCAGTGACCAGGTCACAAGGCCATTTGTTAGAAGAGTTTCAGAGTGCTGACTGCTATCAGAACTGTGTTAGGTCTCAGTTTCACACATGGTGCTCTTACAGACTTGGACAGCACCAAGGAAAGAGAAGCATTTCTTCCCCTTCCACCACTGCATGTTTGCTGCATCACTTGAAAGAGAAGATTGCTTTGTCTCCGGTCCCAGTGCCGAGGTCAAGGACTTCACAAAACAGTATCAGGTTAAGATAGAAACAATGCATAAAAATCCACCAACCAAAGCCTAAAAGTGTCAGTGATGGTCATGACTTACATAGCTCAAACTTGTATGCCAATGGGAGAGACAGCTTGAGCCCGCCCTGTAAAAGCACAGTAATTTCATCATCACTTGAGGCTCTTTTTAATCCAAACTGAACTGGATTGCCTCAGAGATGTCACTTCTCTTTGGTTAGCTGATGTTTCCTCAGTGATAACATCTAGGCACAAGGGTTTAGTTAGAAGAGTCCTAGACAGGCAGGAGCCATGAATCAAGTGGATGCTCTCCCAAGATAATGGGTCTGTTATCCAAACCCAGTCTAATTCCAAGAGCACACACTATTACTGAAGTATTAGGAAAATTCAGATCATGCAGATGATCTCAATCTTTGTTTTAAGCTGATACTTTTTCAAATGAAGAGGAATAAGGTGAGCAGAGAAACAGACTGCAAATATAATGGCTTTTTCAACTGTGACCAAACAACTGCAGTTTGGCTCTCCAGATGGCTATTCTAGGGCAGCGATGCTTGGCCTTTCACTCTCAGGGTTGTTACACTAATCCACAAACTGGACCAGATGACACCAGGTACCTCGTTCTCCCTCACACCAGGCAGAGTTGAGCTTCCAAATCCCCACCCCACAATCAGTCAAGAAGAATGGCAACTAACACAGATGCAGGCACTAAAACAAAAGGAAAAGATCAGCATATGATGATGCACTGAGCCTTGGCTGGATACTGAAGCAGACCTCACTACATCACTAACCTCCAGGTAGCCAGCTTGCCCCACTCAAAGGTTTCACATCCCCTGTTATGCTCATTCACAGAGAAAACGCCCTCCAGACATCTGAGACTTGTCTCTGTTATGCTTACTAAAACTTATTAAACACAGCAAATGCTATCTATAGAACACGCACATTAATGAACAGCCAGCTCAGCAGTGTGAGTTCTGGAACAGAGTCACTGCAGTACAGAAGTGCCATCAGTTTATTACTGGAGAACGAACGCCACAGCGAGCATCGTGTGTAGTTCAACAGACAAAAGACTGGGAAGGGGTGAAGAGGAGGGAGAGAACAAATTATCCTAAAAGAAATTCTGCAAACTGACACTGGAACTGCAAAGTACTGCATAGCTCCGTGATCCCCATCACTTCACAAAATCCATGCAAGCAGCACATTTTGTAACAATTTCAAGTTTAATATACTTGGGCTACCTTTCCACTAAGAATCATGGAAGTCTAAGAAAAAGCCAGTTAGCAAGAAAAGGGGGAATAAGAACATACAGTGCCCACAGAAAGTTATCTGTACACCGCTTGTTCCTGACAGCAAGCTAAGATTTCTTCATGTGTTCCACCAGAATGGATCCTCTCTTGAGATTGTATTGGCTTTGGTTGTTTGTTGGTTGGGTTTTTTTTGTTCCTACATGCCAAACAGCTTCTACCACAGCTGCTTGTTGACAAAAATGAAGATAAAAATGCAGCTGTGCAGAACACATTGACTAATACACAGCAATCTCACAATGACTTCTCAACCAAAATCTCTGTTAAAAATAGTTTAAGTTAATCCGAGGGCGTTGAGCTCCAGAGCACTTGCAACCTATACGGCTAGTCTCTCCTTCACTTCTACAGGGAAGATCTCCAACACAACTCTCAGTTAACTATCTCCAGGCTCAGCTCCATAGGAACTTTAACTCTCAGGTTTTTCAGTACTTATCAGAAAGGACCAAAGTCTCCTATTACATCCCATGCAACAGCTTAAGTACCCTATTTGTCTTTGACTTGTCAGAGTGCCTCCTGAAGGGACCAGGACAGGAGTTTTCCAAGCCCCAGCTAAGAACCCCTCCCTACTCCCACAGTACATGAGTGGTAGGACTTCCTCACTAAGACCTGTAGGGAGGTGAAGCAACATGACAGGAATAGCAAGGCAGTGGAGTTCCATGTCCTACCCACTCATTGCAACACTGTCAAATTCAACAGAACATACATACATACACACCCTTGCCTGAGCTAAGCACAGTAGATGATTGTACTTAAGTTGCCCACAGAAAACAAATAGCAAGATTTAACAACAGTGAAAAATACTTCTGTTTATATATGCTTTTTGCAGTTCTATAAACTTTAATATGGCAGGAATTCATCAACATTGCCAACTACTGGGATGATCAAAGCATTCCACCAGTAACAAGGTACATAAAGACATCAAGATATCACAGTATGAGCACCAAACAAAACCGTTTATTAAAACCCCATTTACTGAATTCTTACTGCCTTGAGTCCTCAATATCACATCAGCTATCAACTACCAAGAAATGAGTCAAGAATGGTTGATTCAGCATAACTCAGCTTATAGACATTACTATTATGAAGTTTACTACACAACTTTAACTTAAATTAAGTAGCACTTGACATTGAAACTTCTGGTTGTAAACACATTCCATCTGACAAGTCTTACCTTATAATTGCTGGAATTTACCCAAGAAGTGGCCAGTCCATCAACCATTTTATCCAGCATAGTCTGATCATGTTCAAGATCAGCTGACTTCTGTTTATCTGAGAAGTAATCTATCAATTCCTGGCCAACCTGAAGTCTCTTTCCAACATCCTTCTGCAGCACCTGCGCTAAGCAGTACTCCATACTGGGCTCCATAGTGTCTTAGAAATACAGCACCAGCAAGAAAGCTAGAGGGCAGTAAGTCCGAAAAATTCCTCTATAAACATACGCAGGAGGTCGCCTCTTTGTTCAATGAAGGTTACTGAGGGTCTGGGTTTCAAAGATGCAATTCTGAGAATGGCAACAATGCACCATGTGTGTGTGAACAGCAGCTGGTAGGATATTAAAAGTCCAATTTAAATAACTAGTAATAGACGAAGCAACGAGCTGTGGTGCACTGTTGAGTCTGCAATAATTCCCAATTCAGCAGTCCATTCTGAAAGAAATGAAAAAGAACAGTATTAAAGGTTAAATTAAGACTGGGGCAAAAAAAGATTGAAAGCATGTCACAAAATAGGTTATTCATATACAGCTGTGAAGCTGTGATAAGCTGGATACAAGCAGCATTGTTCTATTTTAAGGAATCAGACAAGGTAGGTCAGGACAAAAACCTTCAGTTATACTTTACAACAGCAGTTACCCATCAGTTCCCTAGAAGTTTTAATGACAGACAGTAAATCTGGGACTTAAGTAAGATCTGATTAGTATTCAATATTATTGCAACTACCACCACCACCATCCACCCACAAAGGTAGAGACAAAATCCTTAAGCAGGTCACCAGGAAAACACATCTGCTTTAAGAAGTGAAAGCAGGAAGAGGTCTGGATCCTGTTTTGACTGTTGGCCTTCAGAAATCAATGCCATTAGCTGGCCAGCAAGATACAGCACTAACACAGGGCTCCAGGAATGTAAAACGAGCAGGTTTTGAAAGAAAAAAAAACCTAGGTGCTCAAGCTGTTTCCAAGCTGAATCCTGTTATAGCCCAATTATACATGCCCAGGAAACAGCACTGGCCTAGTGCAATAGCATAAACACAGTTCAATCAACAGTGCCTGAGGCCACACACAAGAAAGGCCAGGCCAAACTTTGCTGCCACTCAGAGCATCATCAGTGAAGTAAGCTTTTGGCTTACATGTAAAAAAAAAAATGGGTATATGTCTGGGGTTTGATTATGTTCCTCAATCCTAGAAACTCTTCTATCCAAGCACTTCACTAGTTGCCCAGATGCAGCTTTTTTTGTCCCTCCATCTGAAGCCAAACAAATCCCACCAGGGAACAGACCCCCAGTCCATCCTCCACCCTCCCACAGACCAAGGCTCCCAGCACCATCATACTGCTTCCTGTTCGGAGGGGGTGACAAAAATCCAGAATCTCTTTGTTTCCTGCCTAATAATATCTAAAGCTAGAAATCTGCCCTACTTTTTCCACCAGCACAGGGAAAGCAGGTCAAGCTCAGAGCAAGGGAAGAGGCTGTGGAGCAGACACCTGGTTCAATAAACAACTGGAAGGAAGCTGGATGCACAAGTTCACTAATTAGAAGCACTGGGGCAGCAAATCTAAATACCTTCAGTTTGAGCAAATAAGGCCTTCACAGAAGTCTTAATAAAACAAACTGGATCTGACAGCAGACAGAATGCACACAAAAACCCTCACCTGGAAACGAAAGCACACCTCACACAGCAGACTATTTCAAGTTCATTATCTTCCTTGGCCAGACTTACACACTGCCACATCTTACCACTACCAAACACCGCAGCTAGAGGCAGCACAGAGGCTTGTGGTCTTGAGCTTCCCAAACCCTCCAAGTGCTGCCAGACATGTCCCAGCTGCCCACAATGGCTGCACTGCTTATTCATCAGGTAGGAGGAGTCACCAGAGAGCAGGTCCCTCTGTTCCAGGCAGCCAGTTCACATCCCCACTGGCTCACAGCAATCAAAACTGGTTCTGTGCATCCAGGGACTCACCTCAGCCAACTGCCTGGCAAATCCTACCATCAGCCAGAAGGGATTGTGTGTGCCTGTAGACTAAATTCCCTCCTCACCAGCAAAACCTCACCCTCCACCCTTCACCAGCAAGGAAGCATTAGCTGCAGCTGCACACACAGCACCAAGGACTTTGAGTTAGTGCCATGACAGCTTACTGCTTGTGACCACTACCCCAACCAGGGCTGCTTCAAGTGCAGAAGTCTTCCTCCAAGTCTCCCCATCTGTGCCTTTGAACATTGGCCCCTGCCCTGCCCTCTAGCATGGGCTGGTCTTGCTCCTTGCTGAAGATGCTCCAGTTATGCGAGACAGTATTACACACAGGAGTCTAAGCACCTAACAGAAGGTGTTTCAGACAGTGAGGCAGCATTTCACTGGATACCTCACTAGCAGAGAGCTACTGGAGAAGGGGCAGGTAACTGATATTTAGCAGCTACCGTGTTCTAGCTGAAACCTTTCAAGATACCTGTGGCTTGCTTCTGGACTCCAGAAGCTGCATGCACATTCAAAAGGGGCTCTTCTGTTAACTAGAGGATAGAACATGGTGACAAGAGTCCCCTAACTGCTTTTAAAATGGTAATGTGGAACTTGCTTAGACTTGAAAATTCAGATTACAGGAGGGTGGTAAATGACTGTTAGTTACCACAGAATAGCCATTTTTTATTAACTTCACACATAGACAAGTCCCAACACATCCAAGAAGCCATTAGCTGGCCATGAGAAAGGAACATTCAAAGTTTCAAGTCCTTCTATGTGGTTTTCATTTAAGAGTTTGTCTCTGTCTACAAATGCAGGAACAATCTTTTAAGAAAATTCATATAACCAAATTTCTATCAGAGTTCCTCATTTTTTAAACATGTGAAGGAAGGCATAGGATAAAAATTATGGTGTACTACAGAAGAACAGATTTGTGTCCTAATCTTAAGGATCATATCTAAAGTAGATCCACTATACATTATGGCACCACCAAACACATACAGGGGGTACCTTTGAATCCTGGGGAAAAACAGTAATAGTAAGCCAAGAGGAGAGGCTCAAGCTGGCTTGCATCTACCAGCCACCAGGTGTTTAAGCTGCTTTTTTTAAAAAAAAAAAATCCCCAAACACCTTTTCCACACATGTTAGGAAGTCTGTTGACTCCCCCTCTTCCTCACAGGAAGAAGCAGGGAAAAAAAGCACCTGAGAAAACCAAGACCCAAGCTGACAAAAAATGAACCTCCTAGACAATGAAGCACACTGCTGCTACATCCCATCAAGTTTGAGATCAACTGGGCAGATGCTCCCCACATAACAAGCTCTGGAAAACGCAAAGCCATAGTCTCAGCCCCAGTGGTCCACCTCTGTTCCAGCAGAATTTAAATGCCATGGGTTTCAGGTAGCCAATGTTACAAGATACAAACAATTTAGGAGTAGGATTCCGAGTACAACCTCTTCCCACAGAAGCACAGTCATGCAGAAGTTGGAACTAACAATTTAGTGGCACAGGTCTTGTGTTTGCAGCTCCTGAAAGTTTTGAGAAGGGTTGCAAATATAGGCTCAAAAGCAAGGGTTTTCTCCAATCCTCCTACCAGGCCTGCAGTTTTCACTTGGGGAGACAGGCTAGGCTACATCTGATATAATGTCAACATGTAGGCAAGATAATCCAAGAGAAGAAACTATCCTCCCCACCACCCCAACTGTCACTACAAAAATAAAATTCCCTCTTTCACTAATAAGACATCAAAACTATGTGCTTAGTCAAAGCCTCTGACAGTAACACCTACATTTTCCATCAAGAGTTATCCAGCAGAAAGCCACCAGAGAATTTAGGTTTAATACCAGCTTGGAGCTCAAAATGAGGAATTTAAAGGAGAAAGCTGACAAAGACTGAAAATCCCAAAGTTACTTAGCCTAGATACTATCACCATAACACCATAAAAGCTGGTACACAATTAACAGCAAAGCAACTGGCTCAGCACGTAGAATAAGTCAATCTAGCAATCTAGTAGCAAGGAAATACTTGTTACCCAAGATGCTGTGACATTAAACTGGGTACATAAGCCAATAAACTTTTCTCAGTGCTTAGGAGAACCCCACCGACCCCAGATTAAGTGAAACTACATTATCAGCAATTCTCAAGTAAGATCTTATCTTTGGATAACTTTACAAGAAATTTTAAATCTTCTTCCTTTCTCAATGAGGAAGGAAACCTGAACCATGTAAAGAATGAAATACTACTCTCCTGGGGCCTTCTCTATACTTGGAAGCTCTTCCAACATGCTATTCAACTTTAAAAATTATGCCCCACTCTTCTGCTCCACTGATCATGTTCAGTTATCTTTGTCGTGTTTCACCATCATCATTTGCCAACAAACCAGTGCAGCCCACAACCTCCCCAGTCCACTACTCTAACACATCTAACTCAAACACAAGCTTGCAGGGAGACAAAGCGTTGCTGCCACTCACTATCACTGTAGGCAAGAGCCAGTGCCAGTCAATAGCCAGGCCTTTCTAGTTACCTTCCTGAAGGCGTATCTGTACCTACTTCCAGCCAGTAAGCTTCACTTGTAAACAACTTGTAAATACAAGATCACTTCTTTGGTGTCTTTTTTTTGTATATGGTTAGCTGAAGCCCAACAGTTCTAGAAATAACACAGCACCACAGTCACACGAACAAGTCTCCTCATTCACAGGTCTCTCATAACATATAAACGTTAGTTTAGAATTAGTTCAAGGTTCCTTGAACCTTGACTTTCCACAACAAAGAACTTCTCTCCTCCTTCAGGAGAACTCCACCCTGGCCAAATGCAGCAATTTTTCAAGTGTAAAAGGTACCAGGAATCAAGCCTGAAGCAGTTCACCACTACTGGAAAGTGGGCAGTGCAATTACTTAACTATTGGGTTTGCCAGCCAAGCCCCCATAGGCAGGAAGTTCAGAGCAATTAGAACAGCACCTAGAAATCACCTACTGCAAAGACTAAATGGAGATCTCATCAGCAAGGCAGTGTCAAACTGCGGCTCTGCACGAAGGGTGGAAGCTCTCAGCCCTCTGTCCACTCCTCTTCCTCTTTTTGCTTCAACCAGTACAGGTATCCTCTGCCCAGAGGGGATTTGGTATCAGGCCTTTACAAAGAATGACACTCACTAAGCACTCAACCTACTCTTCCCTCGATGTGCCAGTAGCAGTGGACAAAGCAGCTGTACTGACAGTCTCCGAGCTCAAAGCATTCTTAGTTGTTCAAACCCTTGGAGAGAACGAGGTGGCAAGTAAAACATCAAGCATCCTACTTGAAGAAAGCAACCTTTTTCTGGACTCAAAGGCAGTTTGGAATTACCCACCCAGCAGCTGACAGATGGGCTCTCCCTGTTGTTCACCTGCCTCCACAACTAGGTAATAATGTTTCTTTAGCGCCCAGGAATATTGCACAACCCTGTGATTGTTTTAAATCAGTAATTAGTGTTGCCTTGTAGTTGAGCCTCCCCCTAATGCAAAGATGGTATCTTAGATTTCCAGCCTGACAACTCATACTTTTCTAACTAGCTGACAGGACAGCCCATGCTTATCTCAATGTACCAAGTGCCTCTGACTGTACTTCATGCAGAGACTCCTTCCACACCCCTATACATAACTAACTCTCTTCAGACAGAGTAGCCACCACACCTCTAGTGCTCACCAGCACAGCCTGGCTGATAAGCAAAGCACTGCCCATGTGGATGCAGCTTCCTTGCTGGAAGTGTCATTAGGTCTGCAGCAGAGGGTTTCTTCCTTCTCCCGCAGCACCAGCCACACTAAGGAAGCGTTTGTAAAACTCCAGGCAGTTCACCTTCACAAGAACCATGTCTGGCTGAAGGCTTGCTATGACTCTGCTAAATATTAGCTGTTCCCCAAACTTGCCTGGAGTCTCTTAAGGGTTCATGGTTGAAGTACACACAGTAACCAATCCACATCAGGGCACAGCTTCACTGCCATGAGAAAAACTGAGGCAGATTTCCAGAATGAAGACTGCTGAAAGATTTCCAGGACTTTAACTATGGCCTTCTAACCCCCACACAATCCTTCTAGGACACATGCTAGCCATGAAAGTTGCATTACCCTACTCTGGGTAAGATGAGAGATAAGCTTCAGATAACAGGAATTCTTACGCCTCAGCTGAAGGTTTGCACTGCTGCCTCCATAACTGAACATACAGACCTACCAATTTCAGCAAGGCATCAATCTTTAAAGAATCTCCACGCTAATGAAGCTGCAGCAAATCCAGATGACTTGCAGGTCACCTCAATGTGACCCCAATACCCTACACTAATGGAACCACTTTGCAGAGTGGGGGTAACCCTTTGAGAGCAGGGCAGAAAATTAGATGAGTTTTACCATCCTTTGTTTTCCTAATACAACCCCTCTCTGAAATTAGTTTGGTTTTAACTTTGTCTGAGACCAAGGACAAGTATAGAATGAGCTTTCAAGGTCTTCTTCCTTTTTAACTGTTAGAGTGCCAAGACACAAGCCAAAATCTTGTAATGTTAGGAGCTGCTCTGTGTGACTCTTGTAGGCACCTCAGTTCACATCTCCAAGGAATCACACTACAAGCAGTTCATTAGGGGCCCACTGGACCACCAGGGAGGTGAGGAAACCTATCCTCATGACATCTACCCTGCGAATAGTACCTAAGTTTGAGGGTTGTATGTGCAAAAATATCCTCTCTCTCCCTCATTCTGGAGATGTAACCTTACCTTAGAGCCTGTAGACTCCAGCTCTGACACCTGTGGGACCCAGGCCAGCAAACCATACAGCACTGGCTCTCTCTGACTTCCAGCTCTGCTCTGCAAGGTGTCAGAGCCAAGGGTACACCAGGTCCCCAGAGGGGCTGTGATGATGCACCCCAGAAGAACAGAGGCGGTGTCCAGCCCCCTCCCTACTGCAACTGTGAGTGGGACAAAGCTTTCCAGAGTCACATCCCAACACCCTCCTCCACAATCCATCAGCAATATTGAATCATCTGGAAAAACATGGGAAGAAAAGGAAAAGAAAAGGCTTTCACCTGTAGCCTCATGTGTGTAAAATGTTCGTAATCTCTATTTGTATTGCAATAAATGAAGTCCCTTAGGCTAAGATCACTAATTTAGCCAGTCCTGAAGATGAAAAGCATCTCTTAATGTATATCAGTTGAAGAAAAAAGGTGGGAGAATACCAAGAACTTCCTATTTTATAGGCAGGAATAGGGCAGAAATTCAGTCCCTTTCCCAGAGCCACTGCAAAGCAAGTCTCCAGAGGCAGTGGGAACTGACAGCAAGGCAACACCCTGGGGAAAGAAAAACCCCGTGCCACCACATGCTGGTACAAGATCAGGATAATCTAGTTTTAAAGAGATCAGTGGGTTTGATATAAATTCCATACTCAACAAATCCTCCAGGACCTTCTTATCCCTACAGATGTATAACTGGTTAGTGACACAGAAGAAATAGGTAAGTTTTTGTGTACAAGTCCAAGCCAGAACTACCCTGGAAACAAGTACTTGAGAGAAAACTGCTAGTAGTAAAATGACAGGCTGGAATGGAAAATTAATACACAAGATCATACCTTGGGTACAAGCCCTCAAGGGACACTGAGTGTCCAACTAAGCACCTTTCAGTAAGATTTCTTCCCTCTGTACCCCACAGTTTTCTCAAAACTTGTATGTGTATTTTAGACAATCTTAACAAAATGTGTGTGATGTGGGAGTAAAGAAGGGAAAAAACCCACTCCATGCTGTCTACACCTCAAGTAAGTGCATTCACAGATGAAACTCAGGCAGATAAGCAGATACTACAGCCACAGACAAAATAACCTCCAATTCTAAGACAACGACTTACACACATACTTGTGACAACAAATCATGCCAAGGTGCTGCTGACACAAAAACCAGACACTCAAAACTGAACAATGCAGAAGCTCAGACAGGAGCTTATAATAGACTAGCTATTGGATGCAACAGCAGCAGTATGTAAGTCAACAGTTCTGGAAAAAGTTTTTTCTTGATCTCTCTTCAGGCCTCCCAGCTAATGTGCGTCTCCCGCCCCCCCCCAATGACTGTAAACACAAACTTGTCTGCATGACAAAACGGGGCTCTTTGCCTACACCTATTCTCCAGGGCTGCAAGCCCTCATGGAAAATTGTTGGCCCAAGACAGGAGACTTCCAGCTGCAGTTCAACTGCTGACAGGGGCCAGCAGAAAGCACCTAACCAGCACCTAGGACCAGTTCAGCTCCAGGGAGGGGAAGGAGGGCTACCCTCTGTGCTCAGGCATAAGCAGATTCTGTTCAGCTTGGCATTTGCAACCGCACGTAAGCGGATGGCTGAAGAAATCCCCCAACACAGGCAACAAGGGATTGCAGAAAGCCACCACTACACTAACAGTGGGCGGAGGTAGCACAGGACAGCGAGGAGCAGAAAGGGGGTTTGTTTGAATACCATGAATTGGGCTGAACTCTAGTGGCAGTTAAGAGACTGCTAGGCTGAGAAACCACCTGCAATGTAACAGGCAGAGACATACCTGCAATTCCTCTCTTCTGCTCAGCATCACCTTGAAACACAGGTCAGAATCTGACTCCATTTTGATCACATCTTTGCCTCAGCAAATCACTGTTGGCTCAGTTTGGCTTTCTGAAATACCTCAGAATCTAAAGCATCTACAAGGAAGCTGTAAAGAGAGAGCCCCTGCTTAGACCTGAAACACAGAAATACTGCACCAGGGACTGGCCCGATTAGGCTGTTTAGCCCATTATTTTGCTGTTGGGGAAAATAAGTTACAGATTTTTAAATCTCCCCACTCACTTCCAGTAACTACTGATAATGACACTTTTCTAACAATTTTGCTGCTCCTACTGGGCTTACTGTTTCTAGATGCAGAATGGACACCTCCCTCCTTGCGTCCTTGATTAAGTGACAGAACAGGAAACCAGACAAACACCAACCATGAACTGAGATGAAATCTTTTGGAGAGCACCTGCAGCCTCTCAGACCACAAAACCCATTTGTTGCCCTCCTATAATTTGAACAGTTATAACTCCATCCGATTTGTTTGAGTTTTGGGGGTTTTTTGTGCAAGAGCACTAGCGCTGCCAAAAAGAGAGGAGAAAGTGATCTCATGTTTATGACAGCGACAGCCACTAGTGTAGCACAAAATGCCACGGAACTTGCCTGTGTTTAGCTCTTCAGTACCTGTTGTGCAAAGCTCTTAACTAGCTCACATCAGACTTTCAGATAGATTTGAGGACTAATAACAGGTTGGTCCAACAGACCATATCCAAAACACTAAATGAGCTCTAAAGAAATGTGCAATGCAAACTTCAGCCCTGCATAAGTTGATGAAAATTAAGAAACTGAGCAAAAGTACACCATTAAATGAAGAGTACACCATTAAACAGCAGGGTAAAGCTAAGGCTGTTCTGCACAAGACTGCCACAAACATCAAGCCTTTATCAAGGAAAGAAGCAAACCCCTTTCCTCACAGCCAGACTGCTTACAGTTTAATAAAGTCACAGTCTGAACAAATTAATAGACAAAAACCAGTCTATTTTATTTACTTAGCTGAAAGACCTTTACATATTTGCCAGCAGTTTTTTTAATGCACTGGCAAGCGCCGCTCGAAGGTGCGCTGTCAGAATCCAGGAGGAAGCTTCAATTACAGCTGCCAGCCGAGAAGGCATTTGCAGCAGCGAGCCTGATCCAGAGGCACACCAAGATTTCCAGCCCTAGTCTAGGCAAGGCCCGAGATAATGAGAGACTCAGCGTGACACATGAGCCAGATCCAAAGCCACCTGAGGCCAGAAGGGTACCTGTAATGACAGTCCACAAGCTTCATGTTACTCTCACAGAAATCTGCCTGTATGTTGAAAGAGGGAGATGCATGGGTGGGGGGGGTCATTTCATGTCCAGACTCTCACACTTCTTATAACACAGCATGACCTGTCCCTAACACAAAGGTTGTTGAGGGCAAGATCTAGCTCCTCGTGTTGTAACCCACCATAGCAGCATTCAAGACTTGCTGTCAGCTCTCATCTTCTGACAACCAACAACCCTGACCAAACTGCCTGATGGATAGGGAAGGATTCCAACATACAGGAAAAACAGATAAATCATTTCAGTTTAAGTTTTACTGTTTAAATATCTGGGGTTTGTAACACTTAAGTTGTAGCTCAGATTTAAGACTCCTGCAGAACTCCAAAGATGACAGGAGGACTAGCTCGGTCAACTGTAGGCACTGTCTAAAGGGAATGTCACATGAACTAGAGAAACATTTCCACCTCACAAGCATGCTGCTGTCTCACTTTTAGCACTGTACATTATCAGCCAAGTGAGGCAAGGCCAATGTGTTTAACTTCACGGCATTTTTCTTCTTGAAGCAGAAACTTTTCAAGCTGTCTGATCAATTTCAAAGACTTCACAAGAATGTTGCAGGCACCAGTGTGAAAAAAGTTCCATTTATGTTGGCAGCAATTTTTTTTTTAAAAGTGAGAAAAGTATGACTACGAAATACAGAGAGGATCATGGCGACGGAGTTTATCATTACTCTGTCCCTCTTGTAACTTCCAGTTTTCAGTCCCACTAACTGACAGCGTTCAACAGAAAACAAGCAAGAGCTGGACTTTGCCAAGCCCAGGACTGCAGCACAAAGGCTTGTTCCACACAGTGAGCTACACTGCCATGATAAGGAAGACCCTGAATATGGCAGTATTGCAGTTCCGTCCTGCACTTGGTGGAGTCTTTTGCTCTCACAAAAGCTCACCACTGTTGGAAGTTCTCAAACGTATCCAGCTGCAGCCCTCTCTCCAGTTGCAAACCTCTTAAATCCAGTTCAGAACCCCACACAGAAGCAAACACTTGCACTTTACAAGTGCAATTAATGCCTTTACAAGATCTAATTTGGGAACAACTGATCTAAATGGTAGATTTGCATCGTCAGGTATCAAGTGACAATACTTTGGTTTGTCTTCAACAGCACCCAGATGGCATGAAGAGGAGCATGTGGCAGAGATGCAACTGCTCAGAAGATGCAGAAAAATGGTCTGCACTCCTGAGCAGCAAAATGGACTCCAATGTAGTTGCCAGAGATGCTGGCACAAGCACCGGGGTGGAAACCACATCTCTGCCCTATCAACACCAGCTCAACACGTGCTTCTTTGCTTAACCTTTGTCTCCTTTACTAAATGCTGACTTATGAAATAAGACTGCAAGGGACAGAGAGATCTATTGGTCAGAACAACCCTCACACCTGGGAAGTCTCTGCTCTACCCCACCGCAGGCTTCCCATACAACCTTGAGCTTGTCACCCTGCTTTGGTTTCCCACCCTTCTTGAGAAGCTGTGCAGGAGGGTGGGGAAGGGTGCAGCTTTTTGCTTCCTCACAGGTATCTGAGGACATATATGTTGAAAATACCTTAAGCATAGCTGACACAGGCCTGTGCAAACACACTGACAGGTAACTATGTTTTATTTACTCAGACACAGCATCTTCCCAAAGCATTTTTGCAGGATTTGTCTCATGATCAAACTACCTCTTCGTACAGGCACAAACTTCCAATCTTCGTCCAATTTGCATTAAAGGTTTTGATAGAAATTAATTAAAGCACGACACGTGCACAAGAGGGCCAGAGGCAAGAGCTGAATCCATCCAAATCCAAGACGATGTTTTATTTACTCAGACACAGCATCTTCCCAAAGCATTTTTGCAGGATTTGTCTCATGATCAAACTACCTCTTCGTACAGGCACAAACTTCCAATCTTCGTCCAATTTGCATTAAAGGTTTTGATAGAAATTAATTAAAGCACGACACGTGCACAAGAGGGCCAGAGGCAAGAGCTGAATCCATCCAAATCCAAGACGGTTTTAAAAACGCAGCAGCCTGAGGACGTTACCATAACCCCGCGCTGTCGAGCGAGCACAGC
>NW_009260026.1:3497475-3502435 GCF_000687185.1 Egretta garzetta | reverse complement strand
GTCGTGAGAAGGCAGGCAGGCGCTTTTCCAGGCATATCGGGGGTAAGGGGAGGCCGAAAACCGCGTCCCGACTGAATCGCCTCAGCAGAAGGCTTCAGGGAGCACAGTGCTCCTGGCTGGTGGGCCCAGCTTGTGGGAAGCTTAAACGTTTTGAGAGGAATTCCTGATACTGGGCAGAGAGAGCTTGGGGACTGTGCTACCGCGTGGAAAGAAGCCTGAAGCTGCGTGTCAGTGCATAGCCCTCCCCCTCCCCCCCCTCTTTGTAATGATTCCCTATTGATGGAGACAGTGTTTTGTGCAGTCTTAGTTCAGAAGCTGCATTCAAAAGCAACTAACTGCTTCTCCTAAATGTGAGCTGCAGCGCTCCTACTATATGACCGAGGTGAAAACAGGAAACAAACTCCCTGTGCATAGGCTCTTTACCAAGACATGTTGGACCATTTTCTTCCCTGGGCTTAGGACTGCTGCTCTTGTGTTGGTTGTCGAGAACATTCATTTCACCCCAACCACCCCCAGCTGTTCTCATCATCCTCTTCGATACAGAAAGCAGCTGACCTCTGTAAGGTAGTGTAACATTGCAGTTTCCAGCAAGCATGTAGTCTGAGCCATCAAAACAGTTCATACAGAGGAACTGTATGTGGAAGAAATGGCTCCTTTTCAGTTACAACTTCTTGAAGTAATAATGCCCTTCTTCATGGCTCACAATTTTGGCACAGGAATGGCTTTTGGCAAACCCCCTCCAAATAATACTAAATTTGCTAATTTGTTCTTTCCCACCATCAGGTTCCAGAGCAACACGTAACTGATGCTTCATATGAAGGAATCGTCATAGGTCAAACGTAAAAAGTGGAACAGGCTGCACAGATGTCAAGAGAAATCTGGGGATACTAGTGCCTGAAACGATGCCAGCTCTGTGTAAACTGAAAGCAGGTGATTACAAACCAGCTTGGTTCTCACCCCCCAGGCAGTAGCTAATCTCCTGAGAGCCCTAACTGGCTAAGTACTACCCACGGGAGAGACATGTAGGCTCTGCTTCACCTACTGCGGCTTTCCACTCTCCACATGACTACCCGTGTGTGCTCGGAGAAGGGTCAGCCCCTGTGCCAGGTTGCTCTCCCTCCCTAGCTGGGCAGTTCTGCAACGAGGACTCCAGTCGTTTGCCCTTCTCTCATTCTGCAGTCTCCTAAACAGCAGCTGAGGACAGGGTAGGATCGTCAGTACATTAATAAAGCACCAATCATTCCAGTTCAGCTGAATCTGTTAGAACTATAGGCAAAGTTTTCTTGGAGACTCTAGACAGTTCCCCCTCTGCCACCTAAAATACCATCACATTTCATTTTGAGCAAGAAAATGAGATAAAAATTGATCAAATAGTTCTAAGTTAACTGAATTATGACAAGCAAGATTTAATTTAGCTTTAGTAAGAAATCGGTATTTGTGTACCACACGTTTGCTGTGAATTCATTCTCTTCAGTGTTATAATAAAGAGGCCCTTGCTTTGGAAATCCCTCCATAGTGCCTTCTGATATAATTGAGGTTTTGGCCTTTTTTTCACAGATTCTTACTTCTGGTGATTTTAGGGTCACTGTTTGGCAGGCTAAAACTTCATAAAGAAATTCTGAGAGAAACAGTTGGCTTGGTTTTTAAGTACTTTTTTTTCCTCCTCCTAGATAAAACTTGCATAGAAAATAACCTTTTTCTTTTCCCTTTTGTTGCAAGATTTCAGGTGACAACTGCATGAAACTTTGAAGCTTCCTCACTGGGAAATCAACAGATAGATGGCGGACACAGTCTTTATGTGTTTGCTTCACATTTTTATTATAAGACAGGTAGAGTCTCTGCACAGAAATAAATTTCTCTGTCATTTAATCAGGTCTAATATTTTGGGGGTTTTTCTGTTATTACATGACCATTCCTCCCTGCAGAGACTTTTAGAACAGTTTATGCCTATATTTTTTAAGATAACCAAATTGTTCCATGAGCAGCAGCGCTGATGCCCGGTTTCCTACAGATCTGTGTTCTTTGTCCCTCCAATCCGCCCTGCTGTCCCAGCAGCCCTACCTTCTCTTTGTGTGTCCTGTAACACTCCCCTCTAAGGAGCCACAGGCAGCATGAGGTACGGTTAGTCCAGGGCTGTAAACCTGTGCACACCCACAAGCAGGCTGCTGCCAAAGGACCCACACCATGCCCAAGCTCCCTCCTGCCTTCCCACAAGGCTGGCAATGATTATTTCTCTTCTCCAGTTCTCACGGAACTTGAGATTCCCTCCTCCTCCCTAAATGTTGAGAAGGAAAAAAGGAGGGAGCTAGCCTGACAGCTGAATAAAAGCAGACAGACTGATCACATAAGCCTCATTTTCATTAGGAAGTCTAAAATACATCGTAACCTGCCAGTTTTCTTCAAACTCTTCAAAAGTAGGCAGTGAGGGCACCGTTCTGATTCTTGCCCTTTAGGTTTCTTAAAACTAATTGCTAGTAGTATGGCACTACATCACACACTTTATCCTGCTTCCTCTAATAGAACACCATCCTGTCATGGATTTTTTTTTTCTTATCTTTCTTTTAGAGTCTCACAGCATCTCAGTATTCTTTAATTCTGCTCAGAGGAGGCTCTTGATTACACCGTGCTGTCCACCAACTCTCACAGGGACATCAATCTGCGTTAGTTCCAGCACTATCTACAACAGACCTGCATCTCCATCGCCTGTGACAGTTCACAACAGAAACCCACCATAAAGGCACGCTGGGATACCCCCAGGGCAACCAGATCTAAGTTTCGAGATGGAATCTGATCTGCACGGATACTTCAGCTTCTCCGAAGTTACTGTTAGGTGACGACCGTGCTATTTCTAACCAGTCCTTGGGGATTCATCCTGGGGTGCAGGAAGGACACTCTAAATGAAGGAACAGCAGTAACCACTGGAGGAGCTGCTACCATCACACCTGAGTGCTTGATGAGGACTTCACTTCCAGAGGTTTAACAGCAGGCACTTGGCATTACCCTTATAAATAACATACTTAAATAAAGGTTACTTCTTATTCTGCTCTCATTTCTGAGGAATCTGCATTTACCTACCTATCTCACACGCGGGTCTCCAGCACAAGCAGGGCTAGTGCAGCAGAAAGGCAGGAGCATCTGCCTCCTGAGAGGACACTGTTCCCAATGAAGCAATGCGTCTCTCTCCAATCAGTCCACCTGCAGAGTATGCAGTTCCCCGCTTGCTGAGAAAGGTCTGGTTCGTCGTGAGTAGGAGGTGTGTGCCCATACACGTGCAAAATAAAGCACGGTCCATATGCAAGATGAAACAGGAGATCAGCTGATGGACACCTGCAGTGAGGGCACAGAAAGCTGTAAGGAAGGGCAAAGTAAAGCCAGAAAGCTTTTTTAAAAAAACAGGCCTGTATGGACATTCTAGCTTTCATTTACCAACACTGCTCTTTCAGACAGAAACAGAACAAGTGGGAAGCAGAGGGATGGATTGGGAGGGAGAGAGGCTCTGTTTCAGCAGAAACACTGACTACATCCGAGTGACCTGCTCCTCTCCCTTCCTCCAGGGCCCTTTCCCACAATGTCTGCTCGGAATCTGAGGGCCGAGTGCTCCAAGGAGAAATGTATTCATTTATGAATGACAGTACGATGACGTAGTTGCCCGTGACAGCAGAGGATAGCAGCCTTCAGAGCCTGGCTGTCCCTGGGCTGCTTCCCCAGGGCGGAGCACACTGCCATGCAGACTTACGTACTGTGCCAACCTGACTACGTGCACGGCTAAGGGGGAGAACAACTTCACCTGAGTTGACGTTAACACTGCGTCTCTCCCTTTGCCATCTCCCGGCGCTTCCATCTCCTGCACACGTCACTTGAACAGACCCATGCAGTGCTACAGAGAAGGCTGGATTGCTCCTGGCACAAGGATACTTAACACAGGCCAACAGGAGGTGAAGCCCAAACACCCAGCCTCTGAGCGCTGCGGATCCCACGCTGGCATGGGCCCCCTGTGACTCACCTGCCCTACCTTACCTGTGAAACAGGGAACGAACTCCTTGACCATGCTGTGTGAGAACAAACACTTTAAACAGGGAAAGCACTACCTCCTTTGGATCAACATTAAGTTTAATAATTCCTCGTTCTTTCCCTTGCACGTGACAATTGTCACAGCCCCAGATTCGAGCACTTTCAGCTCAGACAATACACTCCTGCACTGCTATCTTTAATTGGCACTTTCCTGCCAAGCCTCAGCGTTTTGCATGGGTCTGTTTCCACATGAGAGCTGCCACAAACAAAGCAGCCCGCTGACCCACTTAACTCCCACGTGAAGGCACACGAAGCTTTGCTTCGGTCACCAAACAGAAAAGAAAATGTGAGAGCAGAAGGTTTTGATTAAAGGGAAGTGAGCAAATGGCTTCAAGGCTCATCGTGTGCACATGGGCACGTCTGCCTGCATTCACTCCTTGCAGAAATTTGGCCACCCAGGGAGAAATGCCACATGCAAAGCAGGTAGCCCTCACGCAGTGTGAAATGGGTTTGATTTGAGATTTCCCGTTGGCACGAAGGTCCTGTGAGCCATGAAACATTGCCACAGGCCTCTTCCTCTGACCTGGAGTGACTGCCTCCAAGGAGGCAGGGGACGTTTCATTCTTCCTGGTCACAAACATCAAGGAAGGTACCAATTAGTGTTAATTGTGGCGTTCTTTGTTTTGTGACTGAGTCTGGGCTGAAACCCCCCCAAAACTGAACACAGGCTACTGGCAACAGCTTTCCACCCTTTCTGACCCGAGCTAGGTTTAATGCAGTAGCCTAAGAGCAGGTCTCCAGCCTTAAGAAGGATTGGAACTAGGTCTCATATTTGCATCGGAGACCGCATTTTTCCTGGCTGCCCTCAGGCCTCTGGGAAGAGACATTTACAGGTCAAACTAACGGGAGTCCTGTTTTTGTCTTGCACTTAAATTTACATTAAACAACA
>NW_009260026.1:3487222-3497416 GCF_000687185.1 Egretta garzetta | reverse complement strand
CTTCCTGTGCTTATTTAATATAGTCATCTGCTGGCGTTATTTTATCTTTTTTTTTCCACCACCCAAACACTTACAATTATGCTCGTAACTCCTTTTTTATACTTGCACATCACACATGCACATACCTTAGCAGCATGGATTCTTTTAATCTTTGAAAAACATTTCCTTTTTATCCTCACCCAAATATTAAGCCAGCTGGAAAGCGACACATCAAGGTTAGGAATGCAGTCTGCTCCTGACAAGGAAAAAGTGCTGAGCTTTGCAAGAGAGGCTAAGTGGATTAAGATCCTTTTTAAAGATTAGGTCACCCTTCACCCCAAATGCACATTTCTACTGAAATTGATGGAAGCTCTCACAAAATGCAACGGGAGGGCTGACACTGAACAGCAACACAGCAAACACGTACCGGCAGCCCGCTCAACACTGAGTGTCCAAATCACCAACTCCAAATGATTCTTAACAACGGACTGATTGAATCTATACTACATATTAACACGGCAGGATTTCATCTTGTAAAATTATGAGCTGACGGGGAAAAAAGGCTGAGCTAGTAGTTCTCAGGATAAAAACTTGGGCTGTGATTCCTCTGATGTGGCTGCATTGACGTTACACCAAAGGACAGGTCTGGCTCAGGAGAATCCATACAGAAGCTAGTCCTTTCCACTTGCGCAGCTCCAGCAGCTCCAAACCTGGGGTTTGTTTTTCAGGATACAATTCAATAGAATGCACTTTAAGCATCGCCCAGCTAATAAACCACAAACATCGTGTCTTTGTGGGGGACAGCTGAGGGAAAAGCCTTATAGATTTGTTGTACATTTCCTCTGCCCATCGCTTCTGGGCAGATGAACCCAGCCCTTCTAACAGGCAGGCCTGCAAACGCAGCCCAGCACCTGAGACACACCGGATCCCTTCCAGCTCTCACATCAACAGAAATAAAAATCCTGCAGGCGACAAAGCAGCTGTGCTGCTGTGCAACTGGCACAGACCCCGGCTCACTCCCCACCGCGCGACTGCCTTCTGCAGGGCGTGCGGGCGAGAAACTGTAACTCTGAGCACACCCCGCGAGCAAGACAGAGAGGCACGGTACGGCCTTCACTCTCAAAACGGTGCACCGCTTTCACCCTTGCAAAGCCACCCTGACAGAAGTAACCCTACTTCCCTGCTCCTTTTAAAGAAACCAAAACACATGCAAGCACTGGCAGGGAACTGGCAGCCATGCCACACTGCGGAGCAAGCAGCCTGACTTCCAGGTCTGTACCTGCTCAGCAAGCCCTTCTCTCAGTCAGCACTGGAAAATGCACAGAAAAAAACAGGTCTTTCCAGAATCACTATCCTAAAAAACAGTTTTATTTGGTTTTCTCCTTCCCATTCTTTAAAACAAGTTTCAATCCAGGCCAGGCCCTGGACTCTATGTGGTGGGTCAAGTGCAGGGTCAAACGTGCCATGACTCACTGCAGACACCCACCTTGCTGTCTCAAAGTCCTGCAGCATTTGTCCTCCCAATCCTGGCTGCTCTCTTCAACACCACATTTGAAGACGATTATAAACTGGCATTTTCTTCCCTGATCAGAGCCAAGCCTTGTGTAGGAGCTTCTCTGTAGCTTGTCCTTTCCCAGCACAGGAGATCCACATGGTTACTGGCCGCAGCCTCCCGGGACAGCCAGCATCTCTGTCCCTGCCATATGCTTAATTAATGCTGGGTGGGAGAAGTGATGAGAGGCCTTGCTGCACCCGGCATGGGAGAAAATGTTTCACTTCAGCAATTCTCACTCATGCAGTTAACCACTTCCTTGGCTCTGACAGCTGCTGGCCTTGGGCAGGGAGGGATGCGCCTGGGCTAGCGGTGCCAGAAGGGCCCTCCCCGCAGCTGCCGCTCCAGCAGCACCCTGGGGTGGTCCCCACATACCTCTGGCCAAGAAGGTGCAGATTATTGCTGCCTGGAGTTGGACGTTTCAAGACTGTGCGGGTTAGATTGTAAACTCTGGAAAACAGGATGTGTTTGGACAGCATCTTGGACAATGAAGGAGTCTGGTCCAAGAAGAGGACTCACAGGTACTCCTGGAAAATGCCTAATGGAGATCACATCCCCCATACTCCTGTTCTCCTTTTGCACGGCTTTCACCTGCAACACCCTGCCCAGGGCAGGGACGTGCACAGCGCCCTCGCACAACACAGCCCTACCCTGGCTGGCTGCATCTCACAGGCAAAGCGAGAACCAAACACCCCGGCGCTCTGAAGGGAAAGTTGGGAGAGGAGGAATTTTCTAGAGCTACCCTCTGCCTTGCTGGTGCTTCACCTGGAGAGGGGAGGATGTCACACCTCGGAGCCATGCACAAATCCTCCCTTGCACCATGAGCTATTTGCAGACAGGTTTTAGTCTTGTTCCTCGGGGCTGCAGCCATTTTAAAAGCCAGGTATGCAAGCAAACAGGCTTGTTACTGGCAAGAGCAAGTGTCACTTGCCCAGCCTGCTCTCCTCCACTCAGGGCTCATGAGCAAGGACTAGCACTTGGACCACAGTTTGCAGCACGCTCCCGACACACTGCACAGCCTGGGCATCCCACAGCACTTCCAACAGGCAAAAGAACATCAAACTGCTTCTTTAATTTCAAGTAGTCCAACTTTGCCAAATTCGCCAACACCTTTTTCTCTAGAGGTGAGCATTGGCTTCATCATTCCTTTCTCCCCTCTATTTTGCAGCCAATTCTGCTTTTCTTTCTCCACCCCCATTCCTCTTATGTCCAGTGCTTCATGTGCTGGGAAATGCTGTGCAATCCTAAGCCCAGCTCCCCTTCCTGCAAAAGAGAAATTGGAATAGAGCCTAGATTAGCAAACTGTGCTAGCACCTAAGTGTTCCTGAAGCTTGAAAACGGCACTACATACATAGGTGTTCAGCAATCCAGCTCCACAAAGTCATTCATTACAGAAAGGCAGAGAGCTTGCAAGTCAAGCCTTGAAACCAAAGCCCCACCGCTGCTAGCATCCCAGTAAGAACTCCTCACATCCCACCCCAAAAATCAGTGGCCAGGAGGTTTGTGTTTGTCCGAGATGAATGAGCAAATGACCGGAGAACTGAGAAATAAAAACCAGTGCAAGGACTGAGGCATAACTCATGACACAGCACGTCTGTCCACTTGCTACGGAAACTATGTTTGGCAAGTATCAGGTGTTCGAATTTCTGCTTATGTACATCTCCCAGGACAGCAGTATATTAATAACGCGGGCAGCCTAAAACCAGAAGCTATCACCAAGAACAGCTACCCTTCTGCTCAGTTCCTCGCTGTAGCCTGGGTATTGTTCTGCTTTACTCAAACAGCACAGAATTTTGTTTCCTTGCTTTTCAGATTTGCCATCTAAGCTGATCTCAATTGAAGGAAGACCAATAAACAAAAGGAAGGGAAAGGAAAATCACAGCAGGAAGCAAACGTTATTGTAAGCACAGCTTTCTTGAACGTCTTCCCACCAAGGCTCACACTGCCACGTGAATATGGAGAGCAAGCAGCCACCAGGGTGCTAGCTCAAAGGCACAAACCTTTCCAAGAGATCTGCAGAAGCCCAAGTCCCTGAAGCTCATGCAGCTCGACAGGATAGCCCAGGCACAGCAAGCAGCTCGAAAAGAAGCCAGAGAGTCAAACACAAAGAAAGCAGCAAGCAGGCACAGGCTTCCGGGCAGGGCCAGAACATAGGGCACTGAGAGGAGCACAGTAACAGCAGCAACGTGGGAAGAAAGCAACTCCAGGTTCAAAATGCAGGCCAAGGGGTTGGAATGGGGAGCACAGGAAGGGAGCTGCTCAAGCTTCAGTGAACGTGGAACTGCACTGGAGAAGACCCTCTAAATAAACTAAGTTTTAAGAGCAGCTTTAACTCAACAGCCTTGAAAAGAGCATTTGTGGCAACACCAAAGAAATGGGCGTATTTGATTAAGATCCATACCAGCTTTCTCCTGTGTTCTTAAATCGTGTTAGAGATGCGTTAGTCATGCCAACGCAGCCAGTCGCTCCAAACTGCCTGGACTCGCAGGTTTCTTTATAAATCCAGGAGGCCATTTCCCAGGAGACCTTGTGCTGCGTTTGCCAGAGGGCAGCATGTGCCCACACAACTGAAGCCTGCTGCCCCCCAGTGTCAGACTGCTCCCAACAGGCTCAGCTCCACACAGGAGAAAATGCAGCCACAGTTCTAGTTCATCTTGAGCAAACAGCCATCTTTATTTGCACAACACAAAGTTAGGAATATGGATTTTAAAAGAAAATTGTCCATTCTGGGCAGATGCATTTTTGCTTCTCTTCTGCTGCTCTCTGCTGTATGAAGTCAAGGTAGAAAAGTTTTTTCAGAGCTGCGTGTCAGTTACTAACAGATAAGCAACTTCTGCCAACCACTCTGATCAGGTTTATCTCAAACCTTAGCTGAGGATGTATTTTCCAGGGGGTTGAGGTGTAAACACTGCCAGTTTCACACCAAACAATGCACAGAGAAGAAAGCCTGCAGATGTACACAGCAACACTGCTACTAGGAGGCAATGACTGTCAGCGACCATCGGGCTGGTCAACAGATTTCCCTTAGCATGCCTGAGATGACAAGCGTTTGCTATAAAGACATGCTCATCCAAGCGGCTTCCCCAACAGTTTAGAGCGACAAAGGAGAACGATCTAATTTGAGTCACTGAGAGAGAATGTCACTATGATCACATGATTATTCAAGTGATCAGGCCAGATAGGACAGAATTAGCCAGGCCAATGGTTCAGATTTCTTCTCCTCTGCCAGGAGTCTGAGTCTTAAAATAGCCAAGAAATTGGTGCCAGCCGCCTACCTGAGCAGCCGGTTGTTATCACCTGGGCTTTCCTCTGAAATCTTCTGCCAAGCCTGACCTACAGCCAACAGCAGTAGAGAGCGTCTCATCTCAGACAATGAGAGATCAAGGCTAAGTACGTGCCACAAAACCCAAACTGGAATTTCTGCAGGTCTCAGATTTGCAAAAAAATCCAAATTCTAATTGCACAGTCAAACCACATCTTCGAACAGGACTGGATATCTGCATACAGCTATGACAGGTTACGTTGGAACAAGAATAAATCTTCATGCACAAGAATAAATCTTGATGCATAACAAAAGTTGTCAATTGTCTGGACTCGTACTACTGGTAACAAAACCCTGCCTTGCTATTCCTGGTTCACCCACCCAGAGGCTTGTTTCAATATTGCAACGTGTTTACCACCCCCCTGAAGCAGAAGACGTCCTTGTTTCATGCGGACAGCGGAACTAAAATACAATGAGAAGATGATGCAGCGCTCAAAGGACAGCAGAACTCCTAATAGGGCCCAGAGTGCTCCATTACTGATGCATCTTCTTGAAGAGCCGTGCTTAGCTGAGGGCAGCTGTACATAAGCTAGTTGTCACCATTTGCTCCCCGCCACCATTCAGCAAGAAGTCCTTCCAAAAGCAGCCACGCTTTTGGTCCTTGAACATTTTCTGAACCAGGCAACAGCACGTTTGTGGCACACAAAACCCCAGGGAATTAGCGTTACCTCTGCCTGGTCAGCCCAGAGGTAAAGCAGTACAGCAGCCTGGCACTCTGCAGCGTGAAGCACCTTTTGCACAAGCGTGTGAAGAGTGAGTGTAGCTGTGACTCTGGCTAAGCCACCAGCCAACAGAAGAGTTGCCCCACGTCCTCCACAGCAGGGTGCACTCTCAAACACAAATCTTTTGCCTGCAAAGGGAAAGGAATGGGAATCTTGAACATGAGTGACTTCAGCCATCTCCCTCTCTCTCTTACCACCCTCCTAATCCCAGTCCTTTCCAAGTCCGCAGCAACCACACCACATCCTGGCAAAGGCTGAGTTTCCAGGCACTGCTGAAAGCAGGGTCAAAAGGCACTGGCTTACTCAGGCAGCATGGTGTTCTGCCTCTGCCCTGGACAGTACAGACAGAATTGACTGATCAGAAACAGAAGAAATTCAAGGTGTGTCTTCCTTAGGGAAAAAAATCCCTCGCCCTCTATTTATGTAACTATGTGAGAACGCGCATGAAACGCAGACATTCAGTTAATCCGAAGAACCACTACCAAGAGCCAACGCAATTGAAAAACAGTTACTTTTTTTTTTTTTTTTTTATAACCCGTCATTAATTATAAATGCAAGATACAGACCGAATCAGCAGGTTCTGAATGGACAACCTCACGTTTTCTTTCAAAACAATGAGCACTAGAGCCAAGTTACAGAATTAACTGAAGGTTCTGGCAGGACGGTAGGCGTGTCACAGCACAGGCGCTTGTGAGCACTGAGTCAGAAATATCTTCAAAGGCAGAGAAGACTGTAGCTCCCCTGATGGCTTAACAGGAGGGGGAGGATTTGTGAATAGATTCCTTGCCTAGGGAAGACTGAAACAGCCTCTTCAAGATGCACCGGGCCAGGGCAGCAGAACCACGAGAAGCTCCACCTTGCCCATTTTTGACTTGAGGAAAAACACAGCTACAGCCATCAAAATTTTAAGTCTATTTCTGTTTCTTCAGGTTTCGTCTTTTCCTTGGCTGCTTCTTTGGTCTCTGTGCAGCATTTTTAACACCGGCCGGGGGCAGTCTGAGAGTTATTTCATTGTCTTCTGCGTCATCATCCCCCTGAGCAGCTTTCCGGCGCTCGAGCACTGTTGGGGTGCAGACTGGAGTAGGATCCTGAAGAGATCAGAAAAACACGATTCACTGCAAAGCACCTGCCAGAGAAAGTTGTCACTGCCTCTGTGGTACCGGCAGCAGCTCAGCCTGGCTCTCCTTCAGAACTTCCACAGGTTGGGGAAAATTGTTTTCCTTTTATAACTAGGTATTTTTGTAGACAGTGTTTTTTCAGACAAAAGTGTCATCTTCAAAAAAGCATATGTGAAAGGCAAAAGTAAATTAATTCACATTTTCTAACATGTCATTATGCACATCGCTTTCTAAACTTTGTATTTCCTAACTCAAAGCACTGAGAAAGCCAAGAGGAAAGGAATCGGGGCGGGGGGGAAGCATATCTGAGGCTGGCATACAGAAGTGGCACATTCAAACTGCCACATTCAGCAGAGCTGAAACGTCCCAGCTTCATTATCTCAGTAAGTTCTCAGAAATCAGTTGACTGAATGTATGAGTTACTCTGTCTTCCTCACAACCCGCCGCATCCCAATTATCACAAGTAAATCCAGTAACAGTAAAAAAAGCCAACACCAAACTCACAACGGTGATGAAACGAAACAGAAATGTTAAAACCTGACAGGCTTTTCAGACTGTCAGTGCCCCGAACCTCAGCTCTGATGCTCAACTTCCTTTTTGTTAAAAGGTGCTGGTTTTGTAACGTAGCGCAGACCAACAGAAGGGCGCCAGTAAGGGGATCGTTTCGTACCAGCCTGAAGCGCAGATGTAGGTGGTGAACGGGTGCTGGTCCCCAACAACCTGCACTTCTCCTGCCCCAAGCTAGTGCTGAACAGCAGGGGCTGACAGCAGAGGCGCCGCTGCCTGGCCACGCCTCGGGACAAGCACTGCTAGTTACAACAGGGCAAGCAGAGGCCTTTGCTGTCGAATACTCCCACAGGAGAAAGAACTGAGAGGATCCAACCACCCTCCCCCATTCAAGACTGTTAATCCATCTCAAAGGAGCTACTTTGGGCACAAAAATTTCCCAAGCAAGTGCTACCCAGGTTTCCAGGTGCTGAAATTAATAGGAAGAAACCAGCTGCAGACCTGAAACACCTTCCCCAGTGTGAACAGTGGGGCGTGTTGCTGGGCACCACCAGGGCTGTTTGGTCTTACCTGGCTGCTCAAAGAAATGTTCAGTTTTGACTTCTTGGGCATTTTAACTTTTCTCCTCTTTATGGAAAGCTCCTGTGCAGCCTAGGAAACAAGACAGATCAGGCGGATCACTACAAACTTCCCTGTGTGAAGACGCAATCACTTAACAGTCTACAGGTTTCTTTGCTTCATAACCACAAAATCTTTGCTACAGCAATTAGATTTGAACTAATGAAATGACTTACAGTGCCACGGAGGTAATCTGGTTTGAACAAAAACACCCAAAGCAACGTAAGAAAGGCTGGTACTGTGCATTTTTAAAAAATGCCACATTAAACGGCATTGTTTAAAATTCTAGTACTTCACCCAAGCACTCTGCAAATGAGCAATACGCTCGGTTAGCTTAGGCAAGGCCTAGGGATGGAAGCTCTAGTCTTGGGACCTGCCTTCAAATACCTACCCTGCCAAAGCCCCCCACAGGGCCCGGGCAAAGCCCCGTCGCTCTTCTCTGATCTACAGACAAGTATGAAAACCACGGGATACCCAACTGCTTACACTAACAACAGAAAAGGAACGTCTCCCCTTTGCTGCTACCTATTTGCTTCTCTAAAGTAACCCCCCCATACACACAGCGCAACCCAGCGACAGCACGACGCCGACTGCCAGCAGCTTCTGCACAGTTCTTAACGCCAGCAAGGCTCCCCCGTGCTCCAGCGCTTTCACCAGTTCCACACAAAACACGTGACTGTCTTGTATTTAGCACAACCTTAGAAACACGTTTTGCATAAAACACTCATCAAAACGATGCCCAACTTACAAACCCTGGGAAGTCATAATCGAGCCCCTTTTCAGCCAGCCTCTTCCGTAAAAGTTTCTCCTTTCGTAGCAGCCGCTTTGTCATCTTTGCCTTCTGAACGAGTGAGCGTATCTTATTGTACCGCCTGACCGCTGGCTGAGAAGGCTTCAGAAATATTTTGTTACTGGTTTTGAAGAGGTTTTCGTGGACCCTTTCAGGAGATATGAACTGACCTGCATCATAAACATATGACATCATGTTACAGCCGAGCGACCCTTCTCACCAAACGTACTCACATTACGCTATCCCTTCTCGTCAGAACATTACCCACTGCTGCAGCAGCGCAACAGCGCAGCGTTTCATGAACACAGGAGATGGAAAGTGATGAAATACTCATTAGTAAGAGAACTGATAATGGCTGGGTGGAAGAAAAGAACACCTTTTCAGTTTCACCGAGAAAACAGTCAGAGAAACTGGTGTTTCAAAAGTCAACGCGTATATAGCTCATGATCCTTTACGAAGCAAGTGTTGGTACCACCATGTCTGAGAAACTTGCTAATTTCATTAATTTTTTAATCAAAAAAACCCCCGTATGTCTAACAATACAGACAGTGGCTGTAACAGTTAAAAACGACAAAGAATTTCCACATTAAAGGGACTGTCTCCGCAGCAAACCCCGTTACGCCGTTACACAACGAGCATTGTCAGCCTGGAGGGGAAAACAGCAGCAGTGACCAAAACGCTCCTGAGGGCGTTCTTTACCCATGAAGGAAAAAACCTCAGCCCCACAGGAAATCCTTCTGGGACAAGACTTCATAAAAAAACTCCAAACAGTCCAAAAAAATAACAGAAGTGGATTTCCCTTGCACGTTAGCGGACTTACACTTCAGCTTGTACTTACACTTGAGGAGTCTCTCAGAAAACAGGTAGTTGTTCATTGTGTCTGCCACAATCTTAGCCACGTCATCGGACTCAAACTCAATAAATCCGTAGCCTTTGCTACCTCCAGTCTGCGAGCAACGACAGAAATAAATCTGAAACAATGCTTCAATACCTGGAGAACTATATTAACGTTATTTTACGCTTCCGAAGTCATAGCCCATTCTCGGCTAAACATGAGTCATTTCATAAAGTTTGGTGAAATCACGAAAAGCACCAGATTTAGTCCTAAACTGGTATGAGGTTGGTCGTAAATATATACCTGCATGTGAAACAAACTGCTCACCAATACCTATTTGTTAAAAAAAAAAGAGCTGCCGTACATTGCTGTTACTCCGCTGTTGTTACCAAGCGTATGTGGCGATATTGTAACGTGATGATAAATCCAGGAACGAAAAGTTAAAATTTATTGAGCACAAAGCAAGAAGAAAGCCAAACCGGGATCTTTTCCATGACATTTCACGTCCTACCTTGGATTGGTGTGTTCCGGCAATGCTCTCACACAACCGCATTTCCTTAGGGAAAAAAGGGGCTAACTAACTGCCGCTGGAGCTGCCCCTGCGCGGCCCAGAGAGGGCGCCTCACACGCTGCCTAGCAGCCTGATGCTCGTTCTGCAAGCCTTATTTTCACCACAAGCAAGCAGGCACGGTGCCCCCCTCTGCCCACTCACGAAACTGCAAAAAAGCTTTCCACGTGGCGCGGGGCCCCC
>NW_009260026.1:3465985-3485955 GCF_000687185.1 Egretta garzetta | reverse complement strand
CGGGGGCTTCCCGGGGCCGCTGGGGGCGGGGGGGGGCGGCAGCTGGGAGGGTTCGAGCCAGATGAGTAGAAGGGCTGCTCTCCGTCCTCAGGAGACGCCGTTCCTTCCCTTTCTCCCCTCCCCAGCCTGGTGTTTCACGGCCTCCGTGCAGACGAGCGTGTTCCTTTTACAGCTGCTCATTTTCTGCGTTGTTGAGTGGACTCATAGGTTCCCCACTAAGTGATTTGCATGTGGATTTTTATATTCTGCTAATTCTAACATGACCCGTTGGGCTTTTGTGTCTGTACCTCCTTCCTCACCTCATCACCCCACCCCCCAAAAAGCTGTGATGCTCTGGGGGGTGTTCAGGGTGGTGTGGGAAGGGGGGCTGACTCTGTGTGCGAATATAAAATCTGCTTCACATTCCAAAATAAAAAGGGAATTTGCAAGGGCTGATAGAGCAGGAGCTGTCTTTGATGTATGTTTGAGTGACAGCTGGAATTGTTCTGCTGGTTTTGAGGTTTGGGTTGTATCCTGGTTCCTTGCTTTCAGTCCAAATTTGTTTAAGATGTTTGACGTAACGTTTCTTGGGCCAGCCCATTTCCTCCAGGGCATGAGAACAGTGCTGCAGACCGCGATGCCAAATGTGCTCTTTCTGCTCCCTCATCCCCATTTTTAGACTTACTGGTGAAACTACTGGAATAAACATTTTTTTTCCCTTAAATGTGTGACTTAAAAGTCAACGAATACCTCCTGAGAAGATGTAACCATTCTGACTTTCCTGGAGACTCTTGAGAGGAATTTGAGAAGGGGAGCAGTCTGTCAGTCTGGTGAACAGAAGCATCAGCCTCACCAGGTGCAGTTTCGTTCACCTGCAGAGCTGGCTGGTTGCCATCAGCCTGGTGACCTTGGTCAGCACAGTCGTGCTGGAGCTGGAGGCCCGGGATTTCTCTGGCCTCCAAGAGGGTACGTGTTTAGCAACGTGTGATGCCAGGGGTTTGACCTCTGCTGGCAAGTGCAACTTCCACCTACCTAGGAAATCTGGCAGTGCCAAAAATTAGAACTGCTAAGTGGCTAATTTATGCAAGCATACACTTATTTTCCTAAACTGAGTAAACCTGTGGATGCTGTGACAGTTGTTTTGCGTGGGTATCAACTTCAGGGGTTGCTTTCCAGCATTTAATAGTAGAGACCCCTGTCTGACTTGGTGTATTTTCACTTGACTTTTAATTCTGGGGAGAGAACTGGTCCTGGAACTTGCAGAGTCTGAGAAGAGATTTGGAATAGTTAAAGTTTAAAAAAAAAAAAAAAAAAAGCTCAGCTTATAGTTTTTGTAATACCAAAGATAACGAATACATGCTTAATAGGTGAGGAGTTAACTCATGATAATAGACCTGTCAGCTTGTCATCAATTCCAAGCATAATAAAGAAAGTCAATAAAGATTTAGATTAATAAAGGTTTACACCAGAATGATATAATGCCAATTAACAGAAGGATTGTTAGGGGGATAAATAGCACTTGTCAGATGTCACATATTTAGACTGCACTTTTATTTGATAGTGGTTGTAGTTCTGCAGTGTAGGGCTCTTAAATGTCTGCTTGGCTTGCTACAGCATCTCGTTTGTTGAGTCAGTACTGCATTTTTACTAAGAAACTAGAACGATTCTTCCCAAGTAGATTAAAAAGGGACAAATGATGACTTCTGTAACTATGAAAGAGAGGATTGTTCATTGCAACAGAGTTCTGGCTGGGCTTTGTAGCATCAAGATTTGTTTAGCCTTTGTTTATTTCAAGCTGTAAGAAAAACTATTAACGCTATTAATAAACTATTGAACTGTAAAAATATTAAATGATAAATAAACTATCTAAGCTAATAACTAATAAAAAAGCAAACCCCCTGTTGATAACTACAAGTTCACAGGTGATGGAGTAGCTAATGATGCTCGGTGACCACAGCTGTATTGCCATGGCTGGTTTAAGCTGGTGCTGCTTGTGCCCCCTCCCTGGTGCCAGCCTAAGTGGGAGACAACTGACTTCCTCCCACAGCCTGCTGGTTGATCCTTTCTAATTATTCCTGCATCAGTAATTAAGGTAGAGTGATGAAAACTCAAGGAGACAGCAGAGCAGCAGTGGAAACAGCTCAAGGATTTGTACCATGTGAGCAATCCATCCTACGAAGAGGGAGGGGTGGTGTGAGCTCTGTCAATAGAACTGCGGGACAGCTGGAGGTTCGATGGAGGGCAGTTTCCCGTACTGGTCAGTGGTATTTAAAATGTTGCCTTGCGCGACGCCTGTTCTCCAGGGACTTGAAGTCCCTCTCGGCTAAACCTGTTTCCACTGAGTCTTTCATCAAACCTTTTTCGCGGTGGGGCAGCCTCCTGCCCGCGGACAGCAGCTGTTTCACAGTGCCGGCTTCTCTGCAGCCTCTCCCTGCACCGAGTGTGAGGCTGTTCAGCTGTGGGATAAATGCTTCCAGGCGTAGCCTTTATTCAGCCATGGGGAAGGGAAGGAAAACCAGCAGGGCCTCGGGCCGGCAGCCTCCGGAGCAGGCTTAGAGGATCTCTCTTTCAGCTTCCTCTGTTCCCTGTCCAAAAGGGAGTTTGAGAACTGCTCAGAAAGCTGCTACCGAACAGCGTGTGCTGCAGCCTGCTGTTAGCTGGCGTGAGTCTGAGTGACAGGGTCTTCGGAGGCCGGACGTCAGCTTTGCTCACGAAACAGTGTGTTCAGCTTAGCAAAACATCAGTGGTGATATGCAAGGATGCACGAGGACAGTTTGAAGTTGGAGGTTATGTGTGCATCACCAGACGCTGTTGTCTGAAGCTTTACAGTAAAGATTGTTTATTTTTGTCACGGGTTCCTTTGGCAGAAGCCAGAATGCAAATTTATGCCTTGCTGTGTCCCCAGCTGCCCCGTGATGGCTTACCCGACTGAGGCAGAGACCGTAGTTTGAGGATGGTGTTCAGAGGGCTGCTGTCAGTGAGCTTCACACGTTTCCTTCATTCTGGCTGCACACAGAGCACTTCTAACTTCTGCTTCCTGAAGCTTTTATTTTAAGTGCTTTTTTTTTTTTTTTTTTTTTAAACCTGGAATTGATGTTTTATTAATTGAAAGAAGTTTTTAAGCACGCTTAAGTGACTTCTAGTATGGCTTGTTTGATAAAGATCATCATCACAGCTTTCACGTTTAACTTATATGGATCTTGTCTAGAGTTTCGGATTATATAAACAAGATGCAGGAGAGCCTGTCAGGTTGATCTGCTTTCCTTGGCTCGTGACCAGGACTTCTGAGAGGGCTGCAGTTGAGAAGTCCTGGTTTGATCAGTTCTGTCGGGCCCTGGTGCTGCGGGTGCAGTGTGGCTGTAACTCGTATCAATAAACAGGAGGTGGCAGTGGGTGGTACGTAAACAAGAGACCATTTCTCTGCAGAGGCGTAACATACACTGGATGGGCTAAACCCCAGTTTATTCAAATATGTTGTTTAAAGCAGGAAATGCAGTTTCCTGAAGGGATATTGCACCTCATCTAACCTAACTGATCAGCAAGAGAAAAAATATCATCAAATTTTAAAATGGAGAAAGAAAAGTTGCATTTCCTGTGACTGTACGAGTCATTTGGTGGTGCTGCCCAGCGTGTGTGCTTTCTTTGGGGCCAGCTGCTGTGCGCCGTGCGGTTCTCTTGCTTGTGATGTGGTTGTTGCTTTTTCCTCAAAATCGCTGCATTAGGGCACTCTAGAACATTTTGTTTCTCTTCGTGTAACACCTGTACAGCCCAGCTGGCCACCCCCTTCTCTTACTGGGCTCACACAGCCCTGTTACCAGCTTGCGCCCGACCTCTGCTCTGTCCGTCCTTCCGCAGTGTTGCCTGTGCCCTGCCACCCCAGAGCACAGCTGCCTGGGTGGGCTCGTGGCGTGGGGCTTTAGCTGTGTCACTGCTCTTGCTGGCTTCCTCCTGCACCCCAGTATCTCTTCCCATAGCCTCAGCTCTTCAGCATTTACAGACCCTCGAATGAAATCACCCCTCTGCTGCATCTGATGAGATCTTACACTTGACGCCTTTTTCAGCCTTTCTCCATCTCTACTCATCATCTCTCCTTCAGCGCTGCCTGTTCGTTGTCCTGCTCAGCGCGTTGCCGGGCTGCTTTGCTCGTTGGGTCAATCCGTAGGCAGACACCACATTGACCCCGTTTTCTTCCATTCCTGCCCCCATCCGTCTGGATCCCCCGTTGTCTCCTGGTCTGTAGGCTGTGTGACCTTTCTGGTGCTTTCTTCTGTCAGTGCCCATTACAGAAGGGGTTCTTCATCCATGACATAAGTCTTATAGCAGCGGTTATTAGTCCTGATTAGCAGTGATTCTCAAATAACTCTGGGGCATCATAAGTTCGAAACTAAGGACAAGAGCAGATTAGGCAGCCCAAAGCTCAGGACCATTTCTCATCTGCCTGTGTGACTCGTGGTGTGACAATGAACTTTTCCTAGGTTGGTTCGAATGTCAGCAGACTATCTGGGACACCAAAGGAGCATACGTAGTGCTGTCTACTTTAGAAAACTCCCTGTTTACAAAACCCTGTTCTCTGCCAAGTACTGAATGTTGCGCTGTTTCTTTTTCAGTACCAAAGAAATGTCAGAAGGCTCGTGAACACTTTGGTACAGTGAGAACACAGCTGGAATCTCTGAAGACCAAGTTTCCCGCTGATCAGTATTACAGGTGTGCAGGATCACACACAGCCAGACGTGGATATGGGAATTCCTTGGGCGTATTTGGCATCGTTACTTTGGAAGAATGATTTAAAGGTTTATGGGCCCAGTGCTTCTTCCTGGTTGAGAAGTAAATCATGGTAGAGAAGTGTGACGTTTTTATCGATAGCACAGATAAAAAATGCTTTGGCTCAAACACGCTATTTATAGCTTTTCACTAAAAATATCCAGTACTTAATTCTTTTTCTATAAACTTTTTAAAAAAAGGAAAGTTTAAGAAATCGGTGTTCTGTTGGAGCTGCCCTTGTTTCGGGGAGCAAAGCATTTGCTGCTCCATTAATTTCAGTTAAGTTAGGTTTGGGGCATTTCTGAAAAGAGAGCTCTAAATCTGTCATGAAATGGCTGTTTGATACTGCGGATGCTAAATGAAGTTGTCACCTGTGTGTTGTGTTTGCTGCCCGAAGGGGACAGTGTCTAGCAAGAACATTTCAAAGAACAAGAATCTTGTCAGCTCAGATCCGCTGAGGGAAGACGGGAGGGAAAGCCCTGCTTGTCTGGTGGGCACAACAACCTGAAAAACTCCGTGAACCGAGCCCGTGTGCGAGAGGTGCGAGCAAATGCTAGCGTCCAGCGCAGTACGTGGGGTGAAGTTCTGGGGTACCAAGGAGAGGTGACTTAAGCTGGTGTCATTATGATAGGCCAGAAATACTGCAGAGTGCTACGTGTAAAGGTAGAAAACGTAATGTATACATAATGTATGCTTGTTGCCTAACACTCTAGTAATAGATGTTACTTATGTATACCTTGACGCGGTGTTTTCTTCAACAGATTTCACGAGCACTGGAGGTTTGTGCTTCAGCGGTTGGTGTTCCTGGCAGCGTTTGTAGTCTACTTGGAGTCAGAGACGTTAGTGACCCGAGAAGCTGTTGCAGAAATACTTGGGAGTAAGTTAATGTTGTAACTGCAGAGAAAAAGCTTGTGACCTTTTTGGACATTGCAGAACTTCATTTCTTCCCAAGAAATAGGTTCCAAAATTTATCTGGTATCCCATTTCATTATATAAACAACAAACTCTTTTAGAAGGTAGACATCAGCAAACCTAATGTGAACAAAAGTATTTCTTCATTAATAAGTTCCTCATCAATGAAGATTATTCATGCAAATTGCATAAATCTACCAAAAGAAAGTACAAGGATGAGAGCTTATTTTTCTCACTTTTTGCTTTTGGTGTTAAAAAGTGTGGAAAACAGATTAAATTCTTACGCTGCAAGAGAATTGTGTCCTCCCAGAGCAAAGGATTTGACAAAAACCAGGAAAATATTTTTCTAAAAAAACAACCACAGACCCCTCTCCTGTATATTGATGGAGATGCGGTTGTTCTGCTGGATCAGTTGTAACCTATCGCACATCCAGTTGAGGGTGTACGAGATGTTAAATCAAAGCGCTGAGAAGAGGCAGTAATTACATCGCATACAGGAAAAAGCTGACTTCCGTTTTGTAATAATATTTCATACATTCGATCTTTCAAATTAGGACCAGTAAACAAATGCAATTTTAACTCGCTGATTTTGCTCGTGTTCAGTGCCACCTGATTACCACTCTGCTCTTCATCTTAGTTGAAGCTGATCGAGAGCGGGGTTTTCACCTGGACATTGAAGACTACCTTTCTGGTGTACTAACTCTCGCCAGTGAGCTGGTAAGGAAGATACTCACACTCATATTTAGGTTGAAACTGACCAAAAAAAAAAAGCAATGTGTTTTCTGACTTTGCCAAGTTGTGCCTGGATGTTAGGATACGCAACACCTGGATCTGAACTTCTAGCAAACTGCCTCTCTGTATGCCAGAGTTGTTCCTCGCTGATATTTTAAGATTTAAACGAGTCACTGGATTGAAAATCCAGGATTATGGTCAACAAAAAGGTAGATCTAAGTATAAAGAATCTGACTCCGGAGCGCGGCGAACAGGACGGGCAAACAGGGCGTACTGGAGGTTTGTGCTTCAGCGGTTGGTGTTCCTGGCAGCGTTTGTAGTCTACTTGGAGTCAGAGACGTTAGTGACCCGAGAAGCTGTTGCAGAAATACTTGGGAGTAAGTTAATGTTGTAACTGCAGAGAAAAAGCTTGTGACCTTTTTGGACATTGCAGAACTTCATTTCTTCCCAAGAAATAGGTTCCAAAATTTATCTGGTATCCCATTTCATTATATAAACAACAAACTCTTTTAGAAGGTAGACATCAGCAAACCTAATGTGAACAAAAGTATTTCTTCATTAATAAGTTCCTCATCAATGAAGATTATTCATGCAAATTGCATAAATCTACCAAAAGAAAGTACAAGGATGAGAGCTTATTTTTCTCACTTTTTGCTTTTGGTGTTAAAAAGTGTGGAAAACAGATTAAATTCTTACGCTGCAAGAGAATTGTGTCCTCCCAGAGCAAAGGATTTGACAAAAACCAGGAAAATATTTTTCTAAAAAAACAACCACAGACCCCTCTCCTGTATATTGATGGAGATGCGGTTGTTCTGCTGGATCAGTTGTAACCTATCGCACATCCAGTTGAGGGTGTACGAGATGTTAAATCAAAGCGCTGAGAAGAGGCAGTAATTACATCGCATACAGGAAAAAGCTGACTTCCGTTTTGTAATAATATTTCATACATTCGATCTTTCAAATTAGGACCAGTAAACAAATGCAATTTTAACTCGCTGATTTTGCTCGTGTTCAGTGCCACCTGATTACCACTCTGCTCTTCATCTTAGTTGAAGCTGATCGAGAGCGGGGTTTTCACCTGGACATTGAAGACTACCTTTCTGGTGTACTAACTCTCGCCAGTGAGCTGGTAAGGAAGATACTCACACTCATATTTAGGTTGAAACTGACCAAAAAAAAAAAGCAATGTGTTTTCTGACTTTGCCAAGTTGTGCCTGGATGTTAGGATACGCAACACCTGGATCTGAACTTCTAGCAAACTGCCTCTCTGTATGCCAGAGTTGTTCCTCGCTGATATTTTAAGATTTAAACGAGTCACTGGATTGAAAATCCAGGATTATGGTCAACAAAAAGGTAGATCTAAGTATAAAGAATCTGACTGCCCGGAACAAAACTGTTTCATTTGGCAAAGTAACTGATGGGAACAGTGGCGTGATTTGGGTGGGTTCCTCTGCTGATGTTCTCCTGCCTGCCTTCCTCTCGTAGGCCAGACTGGCAGTGAACAGCGTCACGGCTGGTGACTATTCGCGCCCGCTCCGCATCTCAACTTTTATCAACGAGCTGGATTCTGGCTTCCGTCTCCTCAACCTGAAGAATGACTCCCTGAGGAAACGTTACGATGGCCTGAAATACGATGTCAAGAAAATCGAGGAAGTGGTTTACGACTTGTCGATCAGAGGACTCAATAAGGAGGCAACAGTTGGTGCGGGTGGAGAGAAATGAAGGATGCTCGTTTTAACAGCATCATTGATTACCTCAGATGGTTGCCAATTTAGGAAGCATGCTAGCAAAGCCTTCCTACAGTAGTTTAGAAGAACTGCAGCTGAAAGCTGCTCTCTATTTTCTTACAAAAGGTGTAGTACGGGTGTTAGATCTCAAAATGTTTTGTAAAATCATGTCTAGATTAGGGCAGGAGGCTCTCTGTTTCCAGTGGAATTCCTCTGTCAAAACACACGGTGCCGTTCTGTGCGCAGCAGCAACAGTGGTCGGTAACTCCCCTGAGCTGAGATTCGCATTAGTTCCGTAGTGTCGCTTCACTGCTCTGGCAGTGAGGTGCTTCTCACGTCTCGCCTCACTCACTGAGGTGCTTCTCTCTTCTCACGCGCCTTTAGAGACGCGTGCACCGCGTGCAGCTCAGTGCAGGTACACGTACTGTTTTAAAAAACGCAGTGTGTAAATAGCTATACAATTTTTTTAAGACACTGATTTTTTTTTTTGCCTTTCTGTTTCTTAAATTTTCACCTACGTCAGTAAGTTGAACAGATTTGTGTAACTGTTTGTTAACCTCATCTTTTAAAATGGCTTCTGTTAATGTATCTCCCTTAATTGAGAAATTAGTGAAAATATTCCTGAGAATTTCTCCATTGGAACTGGTGTACCACACCCGGGCAGGCTCGGTCGGAATTTTTTTTTTTTTTTTTTTTTTTTTTTTTTTTTCTTTTCTCTCTCTTTCTTGTGTTTTTTCCTTTCCTCCAAGACTTCTGTTCACAGGAAGAGCAGAGTTTTCTCAAGCGTCTGCTTTCACTGGCTGACAACAGTGTGTTTTACTGACATCAGTAAATGTTGAGTTTTAATGTGATCGTTTGCCTTGAGAACTCTGTGTAACCAATTTTTTTTTTTTTAACTACCAAGTTTTCTGAGTAGGGAAGCGGTAACTGATAAACTGCAGGTAGCATCTGAGTTTTAACAACCTATATAGGCCACAACTGTACCTGTGGCCTGGGATTAAAAAAAAAAAAAAAAAACCACACCAAAACTATATTTCATGTGGTAAAATGTTTATATCGTCAGAAAAGGGGAAATTACTAGGTTTAGACACTTTGCATGTAAGATGTTTGCAAACACCGACAGCCTCTTTCATTTGTGTCAATGGGCACACTCGTACCTCCCAGGGTGTTCTCTTGTCCTAAATGACTTTGGGTTTCACCGTTCTCCTACTTCTGGTGGTGCAGTAGGGTTAAGGAGAAAACCAGACTGACTTAGGTGGAGGAGTATTTCCAGAGGATGAACGCAGTCAGTCAAGTTTATGTGGGGTTTGTTAGTATTTCATTTTGTTAGCAAAGATTTCCCACTGTTTCGGTTAGGTTTTTGTTTTGTTTATTGGAAGAAAATGGTTTCTTGGTTATTTAGGCCAATAAAAGCTGTTCCTTGATTTTGGCCATTTGGTAACTCCGCCTGTTGTCTGATAATCTGCTGTTATTTGCTCCCCTTCCTGGGACCCTGCTGTGAAATACCATAATTTAAGTTCAGCCTTCAGCTGTACTTGGACAGTAATAGAATTCCTCCCTTTGGCTGTATGCTGTTCGATGGCACGCTCTTAGGTGCTGGCAAGTCGAGCCAAAGTCAAGCTGCAGACAGATTTCATAGGCTTTTTTTTTGTTTACTTTTTAATTTTGACCCATTTCACCAAGTGAAACAGGAGAGGTATGGAGGAGTTTATCATTGCCAAATCCAAGACGTGGCATGGTTCATCGCCAGAGCATCCCATAATCTTTAATGTTTGTCCTCGTCCTGTGTACCTTATGTCCCATAAGGTAGGGAGATGGTAATATCCCTCTTTCACAGCTGAAGAAAATGAGGGTGGAACTTCCTGAGCCCTCTGGCAATGGGACCAGCTTTCAAAGCACTTCTTTGTTCTTGCCCTGTGCCACTGTTTGCTGCTTTCTCGCTTTAACCCTGTGGAGGTGGGAGGAAGGAAGAAGCTTAAGCCAGTTCTACTGCCAAAACCAGAGACTCGTGAAACAATGCCCTAAGGCTCCGAGACACAGGTGCGCAGACCAAGGTCACACAGGAGATGTGGGAGCAGGGGAATCGGGGAAAGGTTTCCTGAGCGTTGGTCTGATGTCTCTGGGGCTGGAGGACTCCTGGCACGCGGGACAGGGATGTGAGGCCACATGGCGGGGCAGGTTCCTGGTTTAAGGCTCTGCACTGGCTTGCGCCCTGGGTGCTGCGGTTGCATTTGGTCATGCAAAAGGTCTGCTTCCTGGCATGGCATCCCACGTGCCTAACGCCGCTTTTCAGTAGTTCCTAGATTTGCTCTTGCATCTTAGGTGGTTTCCGAGAGCTGGTGGAGATACAACAGCGCTGCGCCACAGATGCAGCGGCGCAGATACTGCGGGAGGGACAACTGGAAGAGCAAGTCTCTTACTTGGGTTTTACAGGGTCTTCAAGGTGTGGGATCCTTTTGTCCAAGGCTCTGTGAAGAGCAAGTGACTGAGAAAGACTCACTCCCGTGTCATGTTCTCGGAGGGTGTTTAGCAAATGCCTCGTTCATTCCCGTTCCTAAGTCTTGGGAGAACCTAGCATCTCCCTCTGGAAAAACGTCATTTGCAAGAGCCAGGCTGCATAGTGTATTCCCAAGCCAGGCCTGGGAAAGGGAAAACTGCAAACCTTCTCCCTAGGCTGCAGCAGGAAAGCCAGGTACGTGCTGTTTGCGGCCTCCTCTGCGCAGAGGTGCCCTGTTGGACCCTGTGGCCTTGACTGAGAATCTGCATGTTACTCAGGTCCTAAATGGGAAGTTGTGTTTCTGTCCTGGGGCTGGAAGCAGAGGGAAGACCCAGAAGGACTTGAATGGGGGGGGGGGGCCTCTCCTCTCTGCCCCTCCCCTTTCCCAGGGGTAGCGGGAGCAGGTTAGCCAGCGGGGAATGGCAGTGAGAGAGGGAGCTCTGAGGGTTGCAGACGCTTGACAGCTCGTGATGAATCACGCACTTGGACTCGGAACAAATAACTCCTGTTGGTACGGAACGGGCTGCGCAGCGTGCGCTGGCGGCTGGGAGGGGAGTGAGTCAGCGCTGGGGAGTCTGACTCAGGGGCCAGCAGGGCCACTTGGAGCCACTTCAGCCTCAAGTGCGTCCCAGGGAGCGCTCTCGTGGATCATCTTTGTATTCACTCACTGGTTTGGTGGCGGTTTTTTTCCCCATCTTGACGTCATTTCTGTGGGTTTTCTTTATTTCAGTAAAAGGGGCACTTAAATAGGTGACTAACTGCTCTTTATTTATAGCACTGCCTGTTCAACCCCTGCAGATCAATGAAAGTGCTGACCTGAAACCGTTTGGGAAATTGGGGTGAACAGAGCTCAGTGGCACAGGATGCGGCGCAGACCTCGGGGCTTGCTGTTGAAGGGAGCTCTGCCTGCTGGAATTGATTAACTGCAGCCTCAGACCAGCAACCTCTAAACTGGCACTTCTTAAAGGATGTGTTATCACCTGCAGACTGCCCTTTTCTAGCGCCAGCGCACGTCTTTGTGCAGTGAACAGGATCGAGGAACTGATCTAGCTGAAACAATCTTTTATTTTTTGCTCCCAGTCCAGTTCACCACACGGTCCCACATGTGCTGTGCCAGTGTGTGGAGGGAGGCGGCTTCCTCTCCCTGCCTGCTCCCTTTAAGTGTTCGCTGAGCTGGAACACTACGCGGTTAAGTTGTCTGATTTTCTTGCAGTAATTTAACAACTTCCAGTTCCATTAGCATTGCAAAGGATTATCTCTTTGGGTAAATAATTTGCCTTCATTTCACTGCAAAGTGATGACTTCAGTGCTACAGAGCCTTACTCGTGTTTTTCAGCTGGTAGGGTCATTACACACCAAGGCAATTAATGAGAGCAGAAAGTGAGCATGGAGGGCTGCAGGGGTCTGTGTGTGGATATTGACCCGTTGCTCATCAGCGTCCATCCTCCCTCATTAAAGCACTGTCTGTTGCTGGGTGCTGTGGTGTGACTGCACTAAAGTGTGCGTAGGGGCTGTTGGGAGAGCCTCCTGCCTGCTGAATTCATGGAGTGGCATTAAGCAGGTGTTTCATTTCGAAAGGAATAGTCCTTTATGGTATATATCTCATGTTGTGGGTCAGGCATGAATTACGTGAAGATGATGGGTGTCTCCTTGCAGGTTTCTCTGCCTCTCTGTTTATTGTCACCTTAACCACGGCGCTTCTTGGCTTGCAGTGGTTAGCCATCACTGGAGCATTGCCCTGCCCGAGGGGAAAATGGCTGTCCTAAAACCAGCCCTTTCTTGAAAGAAGGGGGAATACCTCCTTGTCTGAATGCTTGTTCATCTGCACGTTCACGCTGTGGGTGCACAAGCATCTAGCCTTGTTGGGGAAAATGTGAGAGCCTGAGCCCTGCTAAGGGTGTTGCCTGCTCCCCAGGAAGCCTGCTGGCTCCCATCCTGGTAGGGAGAGCTGTCTGGCTGCCTCTGGGTCTGTGCTGGGGCCCTGTCCAGCTCTCACAGGCTTCTGTGAAGTCTGGTGACCACCACAGCCTGTTGGAGACTTCAACAGGAACTACAGAAAGCCTGAAGGGAAGAAAAACTCTTGAGATTTCAGCCCCTGTGAAACGGTGCAGGGTTATATAGGCCTTGTGCTCTTTGCGTGCTTTGGTTACCCCAAAGTCAGTCACAGGATCTGCTCTGTGACTTTCTCGTGACCTCCAGGCTTCCCGCTCTCATCTGCCAGCCTTCCCCACAGCACCCTGAGAGACGTTTCATGTGAGTCCTCCCAAAGATGCAACTATGGCACCACAAGGAATGTTCCTGTGCTTGGAGGGAAAGGTTCAAAACCACCTGGGGCTCCACCGCTGCCAAAACAAGGGGTTCCTTTGCCTGCTCCTACGCAGGGCACCTTCCCTGGGAGGGCTGTTTGCAGTTTGGGTCTTCTCACCAGCAGCTGAGATCATTTGTCAGGGGTGCAAAGCCCAAGCTGGTGAAGATCGCATTGGGGCAGGATTTGAGCTGGAGAGTTACAAATTACCATTACATTCAACCCTGCTAATGGGCCGAGAGCCCAATGCCAGCTTTTCAACTTTTCCCAGCTGTGTAACTGCTCCCAGTCAAGCCTGTGCAGAGACCAGTGCTGGAGGATGCTCTGCTTGTGTTCCGATTCCTCTGTAGGGTTCTTCACTCTCTGCTGAAGAGGACCCTCCACGTTGTTATCGCTCAACTTTTCCACCCATGTTGTAGAAAGGTTTCCCTTAAGGGACCACCTTCAGCTTCCTGAGGGAGATGGCTTTTTTTCTAATGAGTGCCCTCAGGGCTTGCCTGGAGTTTTTGGGCTGTGCAGTGTTATTATCAAAACTTTGATTTTTTTTTTTTTTTAATTGCTTGTACCTGTCTCTAGCCATATTGATATTCTGCAGCAGCCTCTGTGAGAAATACGGCAGATCCTTTGTCTGCCTGATTCCTAAGATCTTTTACTCTGTCATATGCCACTGTAGTGACAGAAGGTCACTCAACAGTGACAGTGAGATCTTTGAGCATTTATCTGTCCTCCATCAGACTGTAGTGACAGAAGGTCACTCAACAGTGACAGATCTTTGAGCATTTATCTGTCCTCCATCATGAGGACCATTTCCTCCATTGCTTTTGGTTCCAAGTTTTTCCAATTTCAAGTCAGAGAATGTCAGCTAATTCCAGCTTACTCTCACCTGGTTCCCCAGCATACATCTAAAAGGAGACAGGGCTGATATCATTAAAAGAGAGTTACTACAGCTGCCTCGTCCATGAGCCTGTCTTTGATGTGGTGCTAGCAGATTTGAATTATCTTCCCTTTGAAGATGTCAGGAACAAGCAAGAGAGTGCAAGATGCACCAGAATCTCCTGCTGGCGATCTAGCTTCCTGAGACTTTAGCTCCATAATAGATTCATGTGCAGTGAATGATTGAAGTTCCCCAAGGCAGGAGATCTGAGGTTATCTCAGAGCTTTTTCTCAGGATTTGGGATGTGCTGAGGCCAATCTCTCAGTCTCTAGTGACAGCTACAGTAGCTTCTTGCTGCCAGACCAAAGCTGGTGCTCCCTTTCAGACATGTTCTCGATCCCATAGCGGAGACCCACACTGAACGCCCCTTCCCCATCCTCATGTCTGTTAAGGACAACCAGGAATGTACAAGAACACCATAAAAGAGTTCTCCGTTTGCTAAAGCAGAAGTCTCTGCCCTCTAAAGTATTTGTTCTTCATCTCCCCGTGTTTTTTTCAGGCTTTCCCACCCAGGCTGCTGACTCATAAAGTAGCAATTCGTTCTTTCCTTGGGACCTGATCTCACAGGGGGCTCTTAACCCAGTGTTGTGTCGTCTTGTGTGTCTGCCTTGAGCTCAAAACTACGTGGACTTGATGATGAAAACTGCCTGTTGTTGTTCTCCTGGTAAATGACCAGCAAGACTCATTCTAAATTCTTGTTAAAGGTTATTTATGAGTTCTGATAAATCAAGGGAGTAACCTGACTTTCTCCACCACCACCCCACCCCACCCCAAACACAGTGGTACTTCCAGAGATGCCTGCTTGTACTAGCAGGGTAAGTTCAGTGGGCAGGAGTCTGGAAAAGTAATCAGTATTGTCAGTCATGACTTCTGAGAGGCATAAAAATATTATAAAGCCCTAGGACGGCCAGTTTAGAACAAATAATTGCTTTCTTGGCTTACAGACAACCCTGTTCCCAAGTACCCTGGGTTATAATAGCATTTTGTCGGGTTTGTTAATCAGAAATGGAAAAATACAGCACAACTGATCTCCAGGGCTGCCAAGTGAGATGTGTACATGTGATACTGAAAGACCTGGAACCTCCCAGGAGAGGGATCATCCAGTTCAGAAAGGTGCCTGGGAATTATGGAAACCTACTGCCTTGTCAGTGTGCTGAGACTCCTCGCCCTTCCCGTGCAGGCTCACTCCGCAGCACGAGCGCTCGCGGGCCCGCAGAGATTGTTCTGTGCTCGTGCTCCCTTTCAACACCTGAAATTTAAAGGCAGGCAAGCAGCTGAGTACACACCGGATACATACAAGATAAAAACACTGGAAGCACAACCTCTGTCTAGCTTGACAGGTTCAACAATCGGGTTGTCGCTTCCCATAGCAGGCTGTCCCAGATCAAAGAGCTTGTACCGTTCCATTGCTGCAGGTTTTTTAGGACAGGGCTACAGCACCAAGTACACGTCCTGCTTGTAACTCAACGCCTGGGGATTGTTTATGGACCTTCTTTTGGGGAGAGTTTGCCTGGTTCAGAGGAAATAGGCCGTGATTACTAGGAGCCTGGCAGGCAGGTGTTTCCTGTGATACCTAGAGAAACCCTGAATCTGACAGACTGAACAATCACCCAAACGTAAGATTGATGCTAAATATCAGACCTTTTACATATACTTATTGTTCTCTAACCTTTTTGAACAGCCAAGGTGACTGAAGGTATCTTGATTTAAAGATATAACTGTACAAACAGTCCACGGCTGTTTTTGAGCGTGAATTGGTGTGGAGAAAATCGCTGTGCTGGAAAGTAATTGAAAACTTTCCAGAAAGCAGCAGCCGCTTTCTGCGGCTGTGAAAGCCACTCGCTGTTTGGATAAATTAAGCTATTAGGCTGACTGCACTTATGCCTTCCCTTACCAAAACTGCCACTGGCGGTCATGAAGAGGATGTAACTGCACCGCTTTGATCTTGGGAGAGAAAACGAAGGTGCTACAAGCTGTTCCTTTTTGCATGTCAGGTGAATGGGGCTCGAAGGCTGTTAAATGCAGATCTGTCACGAAAGCATCAGAGAAACCTTCCTCCAGCAGCTGCTCTGCTTAGGCATCCACCTATTTGAAAAACAAGGACCAAACTTACAAAAGCATTGCTTCGTGCTCATCACTGGCTGTTCAGTGTGTGGTTTGGGGGAACAATTTGTTGTCTAATGACTAGAAATAGCTGGAAGGAATTCCAGCTCGTGTGAGGGAGTCAGGCTGCTGCCCCAACGAGTGTTTTGCCAGCTAGCGCTCGCTGCAGTGCTCAGCTGTGTGCTGCCACCCTCACATCTGGGATATGTGTTTGGAAAGTCTCCAATGATGCAACAACTCCCATTCACTTGAGGATAAAAACACTGGACAGTGCAGATGAAGAGGAAAATACAGCCAGTAGGCACAGGTCTCACTGCTGGTGTCTGCCTCGGTGCCCGGAGCAGTGTAACAAGCCCCAGCAGCTGTGGCAGGAGGACAAAGCACTGGGCATGGTTTGGAGGCCTGCTCAGGCCTTGGGTCAGTGGTGACTTTACAAGACTAGGGCTACCTACATGAAGGTCGCCTCTATCCACCTTCATTTGTGCACTCACTGCTGCCGACTGATCTCTGGAGAAATGTACCATTATGCTTCTTTGTGTGAATCCTCCTGTAAAATAAACGCCAGTAACAGAAATATTTTGTTGGGAGTGAGTAACGCTGATTGGCTTTGTCTTTACTACCCTGGGGGGCTGAAAGAACATTTACAGGCTGTCCTCTGAGACCCACCGACCCAAATTCAGGCTCCTTTAATTCACCCTCTAGGACTGTAACCTGGCCTTTGCTGTGTAAGTCACAGCGTGACATTTTGCTGATATTGTAATGCAAGGCCGTGGTCTGTGGTAATGTCAGGCTGAAAAGGTTAAACCCTGTTTGCCTTTTTACTATTGTTCGGCTTCGAGTCACTTCCCGGCTGCGGAGCTGGGAGAGGCTGGACCCTATGGGGGAGTGCTTTTGTGGCCTCAGTTTCAGCTCTCACGTCTGCTGTGCTGGGGCTTGACCTGCCCAAGGCAGGGCTGCGGCCAGAGCATAAGATTTTGTGCCAGTCTATTGTTGTCTAGTGACGATCAGGGTAGCAGGCTTGTACCGTTTTCCCAGTCTCATTAGGAGTAGCCCCTGCATTCTGTTCACAGGATCCAAAGGACAGACGTAGGCACATTGTTCACCTGAATGCCACCCATACTAGATGAAATATCTACTCCAGAAAACAAGTATTTAAAAAAATACCCACCTAAAGTCATTGAAACATAATTATTAAAACCTTTTATGTTACTCTACAGTACAATGTAAATTGTTCCTTTCAGTTAAATTTTGAAATACACTAGATTACATCATTTAAATAATCTCAAACTTTTAAGTTCACTATTAGTGGCAGCGGAGCTATATTTACATATACTTCTGAGATATTTCAGATGCAGCATTATGTTCCAGTTCCTAAGTCAGTTAAATAACAGATTTTCAGTAGGGGTATGCTGTTCTTCCACAGGTTCTACACATATTTGGGGTGTATGTTTCAGAGAGCAAGAATTCCTTTTATTCTTGTCTGCTTTTTTTTTTTTTTCTTTGCTGTGTGCATGCAGCTGAATCTGAGCAAATTGATACCTACTTGATTTGGATCAAAGATGAAAGACATTTCTTTTTAAACAAGTATTTTGACTGAATATACAGAGGTGAATAATGAAATATAGTCCTTAAAAGCAGCAGTGGAAAACAATTTTCTCCAACTTTCCTCCCCTGTTGCATAATACTGCACCTAATTTTGACCCTGACTTTACCTAATGCTGATGAAATACAGTCAATGGCGGAAACCTCTCTCATGTTGTCAAGACTGGCTTTCAACACAATCCATGCAATGGCAAGCATCATACATCATTCTCCTGCAGTGCAATATTAACAAGTTAAACTCAGTATTTTCCTCCAGAGATCTGCTCCTCAAGGGAAGCCCATCTCTGTATGTACATCAGCCACAAACAGGTTGTGAGTCCTGAGGCTGGAGACCAGAATTAGGCTGTAATGCCTGCTTTCAGTGCTGCTAAGAGTCTTCGTGAGCCAGGCTCCTCCCTGTATTGTCCATGGAGCAGAGCAAGTTCAAGCCACCGAGGCTCCTGATGGTCCTTTGCACGTGGCACTGGTCAAGCCAAGTCTCCTTGTGTGCTGCCCGTGCAGGACTCAGGGCCTGGTGTGAGGGGTGCTGATCATGATGTTGGGCAGCGCGTTCCGCCGCTTCTTCCAGGAGCCCAGCTCCCTTGAGTACCGCCTGATCTGCCTGAACCAGTGGTGAGTCCGCGCCCGGTCGCTGTCCCGGAACACAAACGCCTCCCGCCTGATCTCAATGAGTTCAAAAGTGTCATCGCAGTCAGGATCAGTGGAGACGATGCAATTACTCAGCCTCAATGGCTCCCTGAGCAAATGGAATTTCCCATTATTTTTGTCCCTGATGAGCACCAGCACAGCATCCTTCACAGGCCCTGGCTCAGCTGACTCCAGGCTGGACTCGGACACACGCTTCATGTTCACCAGGAGGAGGACCTGCATGTTCTGGAACTTCAGGGTCTTGCTGCCTTTCTTCACCCACTGGCCATCGGGAGGCTGGGCCAGCTGCAAAGATCCCTCCATCACAAATCGTGTTTCCTCCCGCAGCCAACCTACAGTTTTGAGGGCGGTTTCTCTCATCTCTATGTTGATGACTTCCCTCTTCTTCTTGCTGTCCTGGCGAAAGGAGCGGAGGGTCCATGTGTTCCCCTCCTGCTTGGTTTTCATGTTGATGTGCTCCAGGTGGGACTCAATGCGGCTCTTGGCCTCCCGCAGGCTGCCATGATCTGGGTGGTACTCGGTGGTGGCCTTGATGATTCTGCTGAGCAGCAGCGGGTACTTGGTGACTCTTTGCAAAGGGGCCATCAGGAAGGACCTCAAGTTCATCCGCCGCAGTGCTGTGTTGTCGTTCTGGGAGACATTGAGGAATATTCTGCAAGGATTTAAGAAGAAGGAATTAAACGGTGGCTGTTCTGCCAGCAGATGCTGCAATCCTAAATGCAAATGAACAGCATGGTGCTGACAGCTGCCGGGCACCGCAGCCCCACCTCTGGTTTTAACAGCTTCGTGAATTCTGTCTTCTCAAAAACTAACAACAATTTCTGCAGCTGTGCTCAGCTGCAGAAGAGTGATGAGGTGCCTGGGACACTAGCACGTAACATCCTGGCAGTCTTCTATTAAACAGTTGTAAAACAACAAGGGTGTGATCTTTCTCTGGACCACAGTGACGTAGGCCTGAGGCAGATATATCATCTTATATCAGATTACATTAATTTGTAGCTCCTTTCATCATTAGATTACAAAGCACTCTAAACAAGAATTTGGTACTGTCATCATTTTAAGCCATTGCAGTGGAAAGAGAGAAGTGACTCGCCTGACATTGCCCAATAGGACAGGGTTAGGAATGGGAAACGAATTCAAATCATGCATGCTTTACACGGTGGTTTTCCCCAGTGGAAATCCAAACTGTGCTCTCATGCAGGGACTGAGAGCTGTTCTCAGCTGGGTGTTATTTGGAGAAAGTTCAGCCCAGTGGTCAGTAGGCAAACACTGGTACCACAAAATACATTATACACACAACATACAGTATACAGCTGGGGACCAACTGGCTGCCTCAGTGGAGATATCAAAGGGTTAATATATTTTGGAGAGTAAATTACTCTGCTCACCCCAAGAGAGAGCAGCTCATCACTGAAGAAGATTAGCATCAAAACTTTGATCTAGTTGAGCTGACAAAGGCTTCGCCCTTAGCCTGGTGCCTTCCAGTCCCCAAAGCCTGGAAGAATACGCTTAGCCCTTTTCTCACCTGAGCAACTCTTTCTCCTTCTCCAGCGCGTTGAGCATATTCACGGAGGAGGACTGCTGAAGACAGTAGGTCTGAAAGGCTGGCAGCATGTTGACGAACTCTAGAAATACTTCGCCAATGCACACCGTCATCAGATCATCATCACCCTGCAAGCATGCAACACAGCCCCTGCTGGGTTAGCTCAGGAGAGGCACGAGCCTGCACTCAGTCCTATCAGCAGGGACCCACTGCAGGGGCTGGTGAAA